>NC_142735.1:16280000-16512500 GCF_051943395.1 Hippocampus bargibanti
GGAACAAGATGTACCCATGTGTTTTTTCAACCACGTACATGTGCACATCAGAGACTGGGGCATTCCTATGTGGAAAAAAGTGAAACTAGCCGGTTAACTAGATGTGGCATCACAAGGGGCTTGCGCATCAGCATACTAATTAGTACGTTTCCTTCCCAAAGGCACGGGAGATGGTGTTGAGCAGAGGGGGAGGATAAATGAAAATGGGGTCACTAAGGGGTATCTGCGATCGAGTTAGGAGATGGGCTCTCTCATAGCAAAAGCAAAATGAGTATTATTGAGGAAACAAAGACGTGCTGGCTAAACTTGCAAGTGTGGTGAAATGAGCAAAAAAACAAGCGTGAAAGCACATGAGAACACAACACGTTGTTTAGGGAAAGCCGAAGCAACAGGAAGACACCTGTCCACCCCCCTCGCCCACTTGTTTACTTGAGCGGCCAGCGATGACTTGGGTATCAGTATTCTATATCACATTTGGAAACGCGAATAGTGTGATATATGGCTCACATTAGTGCTTCATTTACCAGTTTTCCGGTGGGTGCTTTATTGATTAAACTGCAGAATCATATCGGGCAGACATTGGAGGGCATTTTTTTTATTTGGCAACAATGGAGCACAATCATTAGTGGAGCTCACTCATCCAATCCGCCAAAAGCACATTTCTCATGAAGAGCAGACAAAAAAAATATCAAACAAATAATTACTTCGATTGAGCGATCTCTGAAGGGTAAGCAACTACTTTGTGAAATCCAATATTCAAAACATGCAGTTTTTAGCACTGGCCTTGAGTACAGAGACACACCCATTCGCACACTTTAAAAAAAGGGACTAATAAACGCAGTCGGCCGAAACAACTTTTTGAAAAAGCCTGTAACAATGACGCCAGCAAAACTATGACAATTGTTGGCCGCATCTTCGTCTGATAGTACCGTGTTTTTTACAATACAAGGCACACCTACAAATAGGTAATTTTCTTACAATTGTGCGCTTTACATTTTGATCAATATTCAGATTTATTGAACATGGTTTTTAAATGCTCTGTAAAGTGCTTTGCTACAGCTGCAGCGGTTGTGAAGATTCTGATTAAATAAATCTGTATTATATTGTCGTTAATTGTATTATTTTAAGCGTAACTCCGTCTCATGCAAGAATGATCCAAGATGGCGCCCAAGTAGGCTGCCGTCAGCAAGTGCTCTGTCGAGCTTTGCTTTTTTTATTGTTGTATGGATTGTTTTTCAGCATTTTTGGCCACAACATTCATCAAGGAGGAGACTGTGCTGAGCGATTGCGCCTTTTCGGCAGCACAAATATGCCAGCACCGTTTTTGATTGGGAGGAATGTCGGTGCCATTTGACTGTCATCGCTGGACAGCTCTGGGATAAGTGTGCTTTTTTGTGCCTGTAATGGGCAGCATTTTTACAGCCCTTCTTTGTTCAGCAGAAAGGTCAGTGCTGTTGGACAGTATGCGGCTGGTTGGATGCATGGCTTGAGGAGCCCACGATGAGAATAAAGATGCATCAGCGCAGAGCACCGGTGCGTATGTGGAACTGTCGCGGCTTGGAATTGAAGCGGATTTACATGGAACAGGAGAAGTGAGACAGTCTCTTTTGTCAATGGATGAGACAGTTTCTTTCGTGTTTGGTTTACAAAATTTAGCTTGTAGCAGACGTTCACATTCCACCATGACATCAATGATCCACACGTGAAAAGGACCCTTCGATCCACTTCTATTTCATCTAGAACTGCTTCATGCAAGATGGAGCGTGCAGAAAGTGCTTCTGTGTATTTGCATTATCATATTATTTGTTATTTTGTTTTTCTGTTGTTGTTTTGACTTCAACATGGCGCCCTGAGAGTGGCTGCCATTCCAGCAGATCCTGTCATTTTTATTTGACTTGTTTCTTTCCTTTCCTCTTCCTTTCCTTTCTTTTGTGAAATGTAAACTCATCCACTGCAAGACTAATAAACGCTAATCCAATAAAGCATCCTATTGTACCCTCCATTATATTCACCCTGTATATGAAAACTGTTTTAAAATAGGCCATTTGTTGAAGGTGCGCTTTTTACTCAAAGTGTGGAAAATACAGTTATTAAGGCAAAAAAAATCTCGATCAGAATGGCAGCCTTCCAACCACAGAGTCCAAAGCTTTGTTGCTGAAGTTAGAGTGACAGTCACAGGCCAGAAAGCGCCTCACAATTGCTGCTTCAATGTGTCTTGTTTGCGATAGTTTCCTGCTAGAAGCAGAGCCCCAATCATCCGGTGCAGTCTTTGGTACATGAAATCTGACTGTCGGGTCCGCTGATCTACCTACTTGTGCTGTTGCATTTCATTGGCACGCACAAAAACGTTCAAAACACGCACACCCAGCTAGATAATTGGAGTCGTAAAGCTAAAAGACAAGTGCACAAAAGACAAGTGCACAATCTCCTTTCCCCGACGTCGTCTTGTAAGTGTTTTGTACGTGCGTTGAGCGCGGAAGCCGTTTTCTCTTTCAGGCGTGCCCCTCTGAAAGCAGCCAATTTCCTGTCGAGCAAGCGGACTGTGACAGCGGCAGGTGCGTAATGGGTAAATCTTTGGAAAGAGGCTGTTGCCAGAATCCAACAAACTCACTTGTATTAATCCTCAGGATTAGCAGCTTTAATTCTAAACTCGTTTTAAAAGTTTTGTATCCTTGCTGAAAAAGGGGGCTGCACACAAGGTGAATGTTGCAGTTAGACGAAGCAATTCTGGACTGGATGCTACCCACTTTGACTTGTAGGTGCTCTGACAAGGTTATCTCGCTCATTAAGTCTTTGATCAATTTGGTGTTGATACAATAAGTCACTACGGTATCACGGAACTCGCACTCAGCATGCCACCCTAAAGACCACTGAAAAGTGGCAGTTTTAATCTCTTTTGCTGACACGTTGCCCCCCCCCCCCCCCCCCGTCTCTTTTGGGAGAGATTTAGACGAAGGCATAGAACAGTAAGCGTGTGTACTTGGTGTGCGAGCCTGATTGGAATTCATCGAGCGTTTGTTGACTCCCTTCATATAAACAGGTGGTTGCGTGGAGATAACGCTGCTACACATCGTGGGGATGTTGCACCATTACAACCACAACAACACACACACACAACACACACATACTTTTATATATGGATAATTTGTTGATGTGTTGTTTTAAGGCATGCAAAAGAGAGCATATTATCGTCCCCATTTCAGGAGAAGTCATCATCAACAGATGTATGCGCATACAAAAGTGGCATTGTTACATTGTATTTCTTGCAGGAAAGTATGTGAAAAGAACACAGTGGAAGGCTGAGGTGGGAATTTGGCCCTCATTTTCCAGGATGTAACACCACCAAAGGAGGTTTCAGGTCATCACTCATCTGTGAAGCCAACACGGAAGGATGCGAGTGCTGACAAAAAGGGAAATATGAGGACACATTCATTACACCTGGCATGGCTAGTCACAGTGCAGTCGACAAAAGTGATTCAAAACTCAAAACATAAATGGGATGAAGTTTTGATGACAGGTATAAATGAGGAAATGTTCCTTTTGTGGGTACTGCAATGATTTTACAACGGTGACCATGAAACCCTTGGTCCGACTAGATTTATATTTTATATTCATTTTTTATTTCAAACATCATCTGAATTCAAACAATTCAATCATTAGCCAGAAACTGTTTAAAAATTCTTAAATATCGATGCAATGTGTCATTGACCTCATAGTCCTCCAATTCAACCAGTTCGCAAGATGCATGAGCACACACACTCGCAATAATTCAATTTTAGACAGTCAGTGGTCCATGCGTGCGTGCGTGCGTGAAATATTGCCACCTTACATCAAGCTGTTTATTGATCTCTCGATTTTACAATTTATCCTAACCAACCCATTCAAAATATGTCAGAAAGACTGATTTACTGTTAAAGGACAACCGACGTCTCCGGACAAGTTGTGTCCATAATTCGTAAAATGGCTTCAAATGACTTCTACTGAGCGTATTTTACAAAGATTCCACCGCATATAGCTATATTTTACGTTTTAAGACTTGCGCTGAATATTCAGGAAGTCTTATTTTTGAGTTGGTGACGAGTCCGTACGTGACGTCACTGAAGGAACGCCCCTGACCAAAAAAACACATTGTAGCAGTCCTTTCATCACGTCAATGTATTTTGCTGTACTTGTTTGGTCTGAAAACCTCGCGTTGAACCAAAAAAGCCGACAGAAGAGGGCGACCAAGCTGCCTTTTTTGATGCCTCAAAATGAAACAGAATAAATTATTTAATCGATTGCAAACATGTATGCTCTCTTCTTCAGATCTATTTGAATCATATTCATAACTGGATGTGTAACAAGAAAGCATATTCTCCGAATCTGAAGCCATTGTTTTGATTCTCCAGCAATGCAAGACGTCTTGGCGTGACGTCACGAACTGGGGGCGGGACTTTCTGAAAATGCCCAATTCGTAGCTCAATTTTTTGCAGATTTTGGACACTTTAAGTCATTTTTATTGGTGTTTTGCATTTGAATAAAAATATACTGCGTGTTTTGGGTATTTTAGACGCTATAAAACATTTTTCTGATGTCAGGAAACAAAAAAGTGACGTTGGTTGTCCTTTAAAGAATCATTTAAATGGGATTTGCCATTTCCGTTTATGATGTGGACATGTCATTCAATAAAGATAACAGACTATTGTTTTTTCTGACCTACTTATCCAACTCGACAGAAAACAATGACACAATTATGAACAGTTGTGAGGGAATAACGGGCAGCAAAATTGCTCAACCTCATAGTACAGAGGTTGTTGATTAGATTTCGGCCCTGATCCCCATGAGTGGACTTTGCATGTTGAGTTTTCTCTGAGTGTTTCCTCCCACATTAAAAAAATAAATAATGGAACACTCTAAATTGTCCCGAGGTGGAATTGTGTGGGTGCATGGTTATTCATTTGCGATTGCCATGAAATACATTGAAAATCAAAATACAAAATAGGATACAAGTTTTATTTCTCAATCAAATATTCATGCAGTGGATTCTTTATAGGTGACATAACGTTTTTGCCCAACCACAAATCCCACATAAATTTTGCAGAAACTTGATTTTCCAACTGAAGAGGCACCGGTGACCATAACATGCTCTCTGCTGCTTCAAAATACCCAAAATGTATCATAAATCATTCATGTTTTGTCCTTATTACACATATTTTGCAACCTAAAACAAAAAGTTGTGAAATGAAGTGAATTTTTGCTCCCTGCCGTCAAATAGTCGTAAAATAGACGGCTTTTTTTGTCCTTTCCAACACTCCATGAATGATCAAGTGAGGCTACTACTCCCAGAAATATATTTACAATTTTATCTCTTGCAAACTGTGAGAGACTGCCAAATTAGAGATTAGACACCTAATGGACTCATTGGCAGCCACCAGAAAGGATGGCAGGGAAAGGACGAATTGGGCTTTGGGCCCTCTCATTTGTTCCAGAATTGCTGTTAAAGACAATTGTCAATGAGAATTTTGGCTATTTTGACCATCTGCGTTGCATATTTCCATACCTCACCATCAACTCTTCCCACCCCTCCTTTTTTTTTTCCTTTTCTGAACGTAGTAACAACGCAAATGCACATAATGCCTCTGACTACATGACGGTAACTGTGCGTCCTGCCTCCCCAATCAATCTGCGCTGACATGCATCTTAATAGAAGCACAAACGCCGTATGGCACCTCCTCCGATCTGAGATTCCGAATAATCAGTATGTGTGACAGTATGCCCGTTGTGAACACAAACGGGCAAACGACAAAAAAAACTTGTGCAATTTGAGAAAACTATGAGTGAAGGTAAACGTCTGAAAGCCACAGCTTGCTAAATTAGTATTTTTTTAACTTAGTGTTTTTGTGAAAGGGTCAAAAATAAGAATAACAAATAGGACAATGAAGCCATTACATTTCAAGAGCAATCTTTCCTACATCAACAGGTCTGAACAACAAGTTATGTCTCTCTGCTCGCTGATAACGTGGAGTACAAATGTATGTTGTCTATGGCATCCCTCAGCTCTTGTCCCTGTCCACTATCATCCCTCATCACTTTCTATCTTTGCCATGGTCCTGCAGCTGGCAAGGTGCGATGACTCCACACCGAGAGACTCCGCTTGGTGCCCCGTCTGATGAAACACAGGACACCAATCAAAGGCTGCACCATTAGTCGAGGAGAGTTCATGAGGCAAGACAGAGCTCTTATCCGGTCACACTGTAGCTGCGCTGTACTAACTCATCCTGCACAAACACCAGCTGTCCTGAGACGTTTCCCATTTGTGTGGACCTGCTCTCGTAACACCGTGTCTCAATGCGATGATCGTATTTGTGTGACCAGTGTATTGTTGTAGACTGCTTTTAATGCATGCTTCCTATCCACGACACCATGCACCAACATTTATTCAAGCCATAAGTGATTTTGTGGTGTTTATCGCTTATGGTATTCATCGATTCTAAGATTTATTTGTCTTTGTTGAAACCACACGGCCATTATTTTTTATTTATTGATTGTTTTAAAGTGGTTGTCTACATTTGGGTTTGCTAGAGCCTATACCAAGTGACGTTGAGCAAGAGGTATGGTACAAGTTGCCTCTAGCCATTTGCAGGGCACATTTGGTCAAACTCTCTGTCAAACTCACAGCGGGAGTCAAATTGGAGTCTTTAGTGAACCTGAGGTGGTTGTTCTGCAAAGTGGGAAATTGACACAATATACAAAAATGTCCATGAAAGGACAGAAAAAAAATGCTAACTCTCCAAAGTATCCATACGATGTAGCTTACGTATACATAAAAATGGCTGAATAGCATCCGTTGTGACAATAGGGATGCAGCCTTGTCCTGCGTTGCAATCGCACAAAGACTATGTACAGCTTTAAAGCTTCTATCGCATATGGTTTTTGTCTGGTTCTTGAAACCTTCATTGCATCGATATGCATTATTACTGGGGCTAAAATTGTGAACTTGAATCGGTTTGTATAATGATCGTTCCAAAAAAGGCATGATGCTGCCATCTTCTGGCTATATTTATACAGAACCTTAATCATGCAGTACTGTACTGTACTTTCACAAAAGAAATCTCTCTCTTTCTCAGTCTCTCTTTTCTCTCTCTCTCTTGTAAGCAGCAGCAGTACTATATCCACATTGCCATCACCTTAACCTTCTCAAACAGGAGCATCGAGACATTGATACACACAGTGGGTTACGAGAATATGATTTTCCATCAGCAAGCTATAGCGTCAGACCGACTTGTCAAATCTTTCATTGACCTTTGTCAGGAAGGAACCAACAGTTTGTTAACATTTCACACAAAAAGGTTAAAAGGATGGTTGGTGTACATTCTGAAGGTCAAAGACTTTGCAAACAAAATGGGAACTCAATCTATGGTTTGTAACTCATGGATTAGAATTAGTCGTAACTTTGTGTGATGGATCAAGGATAAGTACCATGCCAAGCAAACATGTGGTTTACTCTATCTTGCTTTGACTATACATGTAATTCAGAATTTAACATCTCTTTCAAACTGGGTCCACATACAGTATATTGATTGGTAGCATTTCTTTAAAATATGAGTGACCCAACATAGTCTGTGTTATTTACATTATCGAGAACAACACACCCCTTAATGTGTGGTGTGATTGAGTTTCACAGATTTTATATACATTGTACAGCATTGCTGTACAATGCTTCACCGCTGCTCACCCGCAGAAAAAAATATCCTGTGACTGTAAAGTGTCCTCGAGAGTTTTGAAAGGCCCTTATAAATGAAATGTATTATTATTTATCTGGTTCAGGGTCAGAAGTGAGTTTGAGCCAAAGCCAGATGACTTTTTTTACTACCCTACACTAGCTCCTCATCAGTCATCTCCATCATCCTAAATCTCCATCAATGAATCTAATGCAAACAATTTTTCATTTAAATATGTGAGGAAATGGAATGTGATTGAGCACATCATTTTCTTTCTGAATGATTGTGAATGTTCAAGAATTACAATGCAAAATAACATTTTTTTTTAAAAGTCATGGTGTTTGATCATTTATGGATTTTGATTTTGGATGTGCCTTTATTAGTCTCGCAGTGGAGACATTTACATTTCACAGCAGCAAAGTGGAGAGCTTGATTATAGTTTATTCATCATGCCATTTCTCTTCTGCATACATAGTCCAAATTATACAAGAACGGTGTCATCGTTTCAATGGCCCACTGAGAGTGAACGATGACTGTTGTAGTGGTCAGACATTTTTTGTGCATTAAGGCCCCAACCTGCTCGAGGTGTTTTCATAAACATTGCAGAAAAATGGATGGATGGATGGATGGATGGATGGATGGATGGATGGATGGATGGATGGATGGATGGATGGATGGATGGAATTAGTTGAGAGACCTGTTGTGGCTCAATATTACTTTACGTACTGTATAGGGTGCACCTGCGGATAAGGCACAGGGTCATCTTATGAAGAAAATAAAGGCTTTTTGGTGCGCCTTATATACCGGAAAGTACGGCACAATAAAATGTAGTCACATTTATATTTGAAATAAGGTTACATTTAGAATGTGACTTATTGTCGAGGCAAGAAGAGTGTATTAGATCTTAGTGTCATTTTCTTGGAGGTTCCATGCTGAGAGGATGATGATTTCAGAATACATTTTTGTCTTAAATCGTCGTCCTCTTGAATGAAAGCCCGGTAAAAAAAAAACGGGCAGTTCCACCCTTTTACCAGCAGGTGTGAGGCTGCTAATCACGACCACAACAAGGCGCTGTTGTCCAATTCCAAAGGACATCTCGTAAATGGAGCCAGAATAGCTCATGCTGGCCGAATTCATAGGCTGAAGGTTACGTTGAGTCACCCCGATACGTACTGAGTGTGACTGTTATATACGGCAAGTGCCCTCACCCACTGGCAAAAACCACCATGCAATGAACCTCAGGAAGATGAAGTGGGACAACTCCCATATATTTTTCATGAGCTCAACGAAAGGGACAATTGCGGGCTCTCGTCATCACTGTTCTATTGAAGTCTGATGTGATCAAGTGCTGCTATCAGACACTAAATCAAATGTCGTTCAAATTAGATATCTGTACTATGATCCACTCAAAAATATTCTTTTTTTTCCTGCCAATAACATTGACATTCAAAATCAATCTTATGAATTCGCTAAGAAATAATAATGTATTATCAAAAACATTATTTGGTTTGACTGCAACCTACGCCCAAAGGCCGGAAAACAGGCCAAAGTTGTGATTATGCCTGATCATCTGCTATTATGGGATATTATATTTGCTTGTTTATTGCAATATTTTGCACCATAATGTTTTAGTCTGGCTTTCAATATATTCAATCAAGAACCACCTAAGATAACTGGACCAATTGTGGAAATATTCTTTGTGAAATATATATGACAGAAATGACTTTCAGAATAAAAATGGTGATAATAAAAAAAAAATCACACTACTTGTTATAGCGTCTAAAATTATGATGGATTTAACATATAGACTCAAAATCGTATAATGACTGTCATCTCCCACCCATAAGAGCATGAGTATTGATGACAAAGAAGACTGATTCAGATCTTAGTCATCCCCCCCATTCTCTCTCTCTCTCCTGGAACTATCTCACTCCCTCCCTCCCTTTAATACCCAACACCCTCAATACAGGCAAGTGTGCACTCACCGGCAGATACACTCAATATCCCCTCTGACTCTCTTTAACGCCACCCTTCCCTACTCTCCTCTCCGCCAGTGGATTTGAGCCCGCTGCTCGTGTGAAACCTCGGTAAGAATGTACATTGTGTTTCCTAGTGTTCCATTCACTTGTGTGTGCCTGTGCGAGTCTTTGGATTCCTTGTCATTGGGATTAAGACAAAGGATTGGGGTGTGGTTGGAGCACTGGAAGTAGCCGGCTGATGGGCAGTAAGGGAAAAAGAAGATGAGCACCGCAATAGTTATGCATATGGTGATGAAGTAAGAATGGTATTTGTGTTTTGGTAATTTGGCAATTGAACTGTGAGCTTTTTCGGGCTTGGCAAAGGTGGGTGTAGCTATCATTAGTGTCATGATCCAGAAGGTCAAGATTCAAACATTGCATCATGTACTAATTTCTATTTGGTGGATTTTGTGGCAGGCTTGGTGACAGAGCAGCGACGGTAGGACGGGTGTGACTATGCCCTATAGGAAACATCAGTCCTGAAGTTAGGTCAGGAAAATGACTGCAGTCGAGCACCAGCAGACTGCAGGGGTGTATGCAGAGGGACAGAAGAAAGAATTGGGCCTCATAGAAGGAAAAACAGAGAACATATTGCCGGTTGACTAAAACCAGGCACGTGGTGCTACATGAGGAGAGAGTGCATCATGATGGAAGCTGCTTGCACGCAGGCATCCATGTGCACATGTTGTTAGCTGCGCAAAGCCACTCCCTTTATATGCAACCACTTAAGATGCTTCTACATGAGTCATTCAAAGCCACTGACAAATTTATCAACTCTTGTGATCTTTTTTAAAAGCAATATTTGACTTGATCCGTCAAATGTTAAGGTTCTTTGATTTTGTTGTCTTTGCAGTCAAAATGTCTGACAAGCCTGATATGACTGAGATTTCCCGTTTTGACAAGACAAAGCTAAAGAAGACTGAGACGAAAGAAAAAAACCCTCTGCCTACCAAAGAGAGTGAGTCCCCAGCTATTATTCACCGAAACAATGCACCTCATACATTCCGGACACCGCACTCAAGATGCAAAAAATGAACCGAATGAACCCTCCTGTTCCCTGGTGTGATGCTGTCCATTTTTGTCTGCCCCTTTTTTTGCAGCTATCGAGCAAGAGAGAAAAGGAGATGCCACACCTTGATGACTAAGCACATGAAGAAAATAAGTTGAGATGCCATAGCAAAATGCACTTTCTTTTAATGATTACACGACTTGAATCTCCCACTTTGGTCATGAAATGGGGTGCCCTGAGCTCTTAAGGGGTTTTACCCTTTCATGGGCTCTCTGTACCCCTTCAGAGAAAACGATAGTCTGGTTGCCTGTCTCATTCTGTTAGCTTGTCGCCAACAGCTCGCCAATATTGCCAAACTGGGGAGCGGTGTTGTGATGGGGCACCAAAGAGGCGGGTAACCAGGCCAAGAGTGGATGGGCGTTGGGATAGTTAATAACATTATTTTTTAAAAAGGAGAACCATTGACGGCAAACTATCAAGGATGTTTTCTTAACATTTTTTTACTTTTCATTTTGAAATAAATATCAAGACGTGAAAACGAAGGAATCATATGTATTTTGTCGGTCTACTGTAAATATGGATGCAAGAAAAAAATAACACTGCGCTTGCTGATCCGGCAGCAAAAACCCACGTTAAAAGCAACCACATCATAAGAAGGAATGATTAGATCATACTTTGGACACATACTCATCATCAAAGCATTACAAATGTCTGCATCATAAATATGAAAACCCTGTTATTCAGCCATTACTGTAATATGTATTTTAGTTATTATTAATTTGTTATCCATTTTCAAAACCACTTCTACTGAAGGGGGTCATGGGTGGGTGCTGGAGTCTATCCCCATTGACCTGGAGGTAGGACGACACCCGGAACTGGTCACCAGTCAGTCGCAGGACACATATAGAGACAAGCAAACCCCGCATTCACAGCCACCTCCACATCATCACTGAAAGGCAAATGATCACATGTTGCCCAGACACAACTCAGGAGAATATCCCATGACACCATCAGCTATTGAGTGAGAAATTGCAAGAAGGTGCAAATTTCCTCATTCTGGGACGAATAAAGATTTTCTGATTCTGAAATTAAATATTCAATACATCTCTCACTGTGGACAATTTTGGGGGGTAGTCAAGTCACCTCCCACATTCCCTAAAACATGCATTGCAGGTTAATTGAACATTCTAAAGTTGAAATATAGTCTCTCTTGGAAATGCAGTATAATTTAAAGAGAATGACACATATCCTGGATAAAAGATAGTTGACATTTGAATTAGGGAATCTCAGACTTGGTACGAAGGCAATATTCCTAAAAGGGAAAAGGTTCTTGCTGTCAAGGCCAGATTACAGTACAGTACTTTAAAAAATACTAAACTGTAGATGAATAATAAGCAGTTGCGTGTGTATTACTTTATTGCGTTTCTGCCTTTGAGTCAAATTATTTGTGCTCTATGACTATTCCAAGACCATTGCAAATTTCCCCACTTTGTGGGATTATTAAAGGCTTTTTGATTCTGGTTCTGATTTGAAACTCCCACAACATATATTAGTTGGTTGTACCATTACCAGTCAAGACACCCATTCCGGTCCTTAAGAAAGTTGTCACCCATATGCGTTGGTACTACTATTTCTCTGACCTTCGGACTACATAAATCTGTTATCACTGTATACATAAAGAACAAGATCCCATAATTTGCCCATCAAATGTGTTCAAATGTAATTTATTGTGCTGGCCCCTGTTTAATTGAGATTTAACAGAAATGATATTATTGGTGTTTCTTTGTTAAAAAAAACAATTATGAAAACAGAAATAAAGTCCAGCAATCCCCAAATAAGGGTGTAGAAGTGCTACCAATAACAACAAAATCATCAACATCATCAACATTATACGTCGGATCAGGGACTAAGAGATTCAAGTAAAATGATGATAGAAATATGATATACTGAAAACTAATGATTGTCCTAATTCCAGTAACAACCCACTGTGAGACTAATAAAGGCAAATCCAATCCAATCCAAAACAACTACCGAGTAATGATGACGATGATGATGTTGACGCAGTTCCAGAATTGTCAAATAAATCTTCAGTTTCTCATTATCTGATACATTTTCATGCATGATAAGTAATGCATCAACAAAGGTTAGAGTGGGTCAGTTGAGAGATTTCTTTCCCAATAATATTATTTATTTAGGACTTACAATACCCATAACTGCAATCATGTTAACAAGGTGCAAACATGGTAACCTGGCTTTTTTGCTTGTCCTCCAATTGTTGAGCAATTGTACTCCTGAATTTAAATGAGTAAAGAACTATTTTGAACAATTGTCTTATTTTGGTCATTTGCATAACATATTTTTTTTTTGATACAATTTAGAAAATAGATGAGAGGACATATTTTCACTTTATTCTTTCTTTTGGAAAGCTGTTAAATGATGTCAAATCTAGTATATTGTGTGATTCACTGCTTTCCTCTTCTGTTTTAAGAGTAATTATGATTTAAAAGATGTTTATCAAAACAAATGTCTCTACAGCTAAAAGAGACAGCAGTTAAAATATTTAAAAACATTATTAATTTAGTTTTTTTAAATTACATTTCATGATTACATGTACATTTCATTTTAACTATTTTATTTAAGATTTTATTTGGTGGGTGGAACAAGAGAACCGTGGCGGTTTAAGATTTATTTGGCTTTGGAACCTATTTTCAAACATTATGTCATCTTATTTTTTTGTTTTTGTTTTTACATTTGACACAATGTTTTACTCAGAAACTCCATCGTTTAGTACTTATTTTCGTTGTAAATTTGGTGCTGTTATACACATGTTTGGTCGGGATAGTTTCGATTGCTCCAATACAATAATACGCCCATATATTTTGAACTATCTTCACACGTTAATTATCCATTAAGATTGCAAAACACTTCCTTAATGTGACGAGTGGATTTGCATTAGCCAGTATATCCCATCCCAGTCCAGAGTGTCTCTGTGGTTTCAGTCATGTGGCAGAATGAATCCCAATGGCCCGGCTGATATCTAACTAAGGGATTATCCGTCATCTATTTATCTTTTCTATTGTGATGATGTTTTCGCCCATTCGTCCGTCCATTGTTTGACACGCTGAGTGCGTTGTTAATGTCGACTGTTTTGAGTGGTTTATTGGGGGATTTGGACACGTAGAGGAGATTTTGTTGAAATCGAATGTTAATTAATACATTGCGTAATGTACGTGTCTGGGGGCGAATGACGCCAAGAAATGTCAGAAATTGACGTGCTTAATGTTGATAACCGACTGCAGTCATTTTATGACCAATCGCAAAAATAACCAGAAGTGGTGAATAAACGTATTTTCATTCTCAACTGTTGATTTTCATAACGGGTGTCGGCATTATTCCGATTGCAACTCCAAAACCAACCTGCATGTTTCCCGCAATTATGCTCTCATGGATTTATACCCTTGTAAATTCCAGACTGTTTTCACACCTGGTTGTTTCGGTAGGAAACATCTATTATCCTATTATCACCAAGATGCCAATGTCGGCGATGTGTGAAGAAGTATTTACATGACTATATGGGCTCAGCTCCAGCAAGACTTTATGGCTTTGTCGTCACCGTGTGCCCTGTGGGACACTGGTGCCATTTCCCAAACCTAGAGAAGAGAAAGGGGGTGTCGAAAAACATCACCTTGCAGGCTACGTCCATCATTTTAAATCTTGTAATTTAATTACTATCGTCTGTATATTATAAATATTTGCGGGGGCTCTATCTGGGCTTTCCCAGATATTGAATTTGAATGCGAATTTCTAAAGTAATTACACGTTGCCACTTGGTGGAAAAGAACCCGGTACCAAATCGATGCAGGTGAATTAATGAGGGGTGTTGAAGTGTCTGCGTTCTCTCTTTGAAGTGCACTTGTGCGCGCACGGCTCCTATTTGTCTACAGGCCCGGACCGTCACTGTCGTCTTTTTTCACAGTGGACCGTTACTTGTTCAACAAATGTGTCAATCAAAGGCTCCACCACCATATAAATAAAATCAGCGTGGAGGTTGGGGGACACCTTGAGCTTACTCTTCTCTTTTTGCTCCTCTCGTCTGGGACTCGAATAAACCGACGTTAGCACTTTAACCATTGCGATGGGAGCCTGTAGGCTGCTTATTGTGGCGGTTCTCTACACGGGTTGTGTTTTGCAGTCCGCATCCACTTGGTCTGTCAGTTATTTTAAATCGTCAGTTTTCTGGCATTTGAATTTGGACACATTTCAATAACTATTTTTTTTTTCTTTCATAGGACGGTGAATAACTTCCTCATGACTGGACCAAAGGTAAACACACCACACGGTGATTTATGCAAACTCGACATTATGAGATCAATAATATTAACGATCTCGCATTTGGCTGGGCTAAACAACAAATTGCATTACGTTTCGCTCCCTTCAGGCTTTTCTTACCTACGCTGGTAGTGTGCAAGTGGGTGCGCAGAATGGAATACAACAGTGCAAACATCAGTTTGCTTGGGACAGATGGAACTGTCCACAGAGTGCTCTTCAGCTATCCACACATAACAGCCACAGAATTGGTAAGACATTATTCTTTTTGGCAATCACGAGTAAGACACAATGTGCGCAAATAACATTGCCACCATAAGCCTCATAAGTGTAACTGAACTCCTCGTTTCGCTCTCATTGCGCGAGACGGTTGTAATTTACGCACGCATTACGCAAGGGGCAACCACGCAAAAATAATTGCAAATTCCAATTTTGATTCTCTGACTTGACGCAGCTACCAAAGAGACATCCTTTGTCCATGCCATCAGCGCTGCGGGAGTGATGCATACTCTCACCAAGAACTGTAGCATGGGAGACTTTGACAACTGCGGATGTGATGACTCCAGAATAGGACAGACTGGTATGGCGTGCAAAAACACATTCTTATCCAATTATATTTATGTATGTTTTTGTCTTTATGGTGTGATACGATTTTTATTTATCTTCAGGGGGCAGAGGATGGATTTGGGGAGGTTGTAGTGATAACGTGGCGTTTGGAGAAAAGATCTCCAAACAGTTTGTGGACGCATTGGAAGACGGTCACGACTTTCGCGCTGCTGTCAACCTGCATAACAACGAAGCCGGAAGATTGGTAGACATTCACTTATTAATGCAGATTATTAAACACAGCTGACGGGCAAAAAAAAGAATATTTCATATATAGTTTAAATCTTTAAGAGAATGGATGATCTTTGTCTCTTTTAGGCAATCAAAGCCACCATGAGGAGAGCCTGCAAATGCCACGGAGTGTCTGGAAGCTGCAGCATCCAAACATGTTGGATGCAACTGGCCGACTTCAGAGATGTGGGCACTTACCTGAAAAATAAGCATTCTCAGGCAAAGAAGTTGGAAGTAGACAAGAGGCCGCTGAAGGCTGGCAACAGTGCCGACAACAGAGGCGCCATTACGCACGCCTTCCGCAACATTCCGCGGACGGAGCTCATATTCTTCGAGGACTCCCCGGATTATTGCGTCAAAAACCGGAGCCTCGGCTACGAGGGCACCGAGGGACGGGAGTGCCTGAAGGGGGACAAAAGCATGCCGCAGCGGGAAAGAAAAAGTTGTCGGAGGCTGTGCTACGAATGCGGCCTCCGAGTGGCGGAGAAGCGCACCCAAGTCGTCAACAGCTGTAATTGCAAATTCCACTGGTGCTGCACGGTAAAATGTGATAAATGCGCGCAGGTCGTTACTAAATACTACTGCACGCCCAAGGAAAACGCCAGAAAAACAAACAATGCAAAACGAAAACACCGCCGGCGTGGACTCTGATGTGCAGATTTGCGTTGCACGAATGTTTTTTAACCGAAAATGTTCTGTATGCCGTTGAATTGCACTTCATTGATTTTGAAAACACATTTCTGAACAAAAAATGCTTCATTCACAACCGGTGTGCCTGGTTAATTTTCTCTCCAATCTGTTTTTTGTACATTATAGTGACTTTATAAAATATGTTTTATAAGATGAAACGAACACGTCTGGTTTTTCCCAAGTTAGCCTCACTTGTTTATTGGTGTCAAGCAGCTTTGGAAGGAAAAGAAACTATCACCTATAAACAGCAAGCCTTTGAAGTGCGCATATAGGCGTTTCCTCAATCCGTTATCCAATCAGCTTTTTGGCCACTTGGGGGACGAGGCACAAAGGCGCCGTTTGTTTCTACTTAAGCTCCAGACCACGGGCTCCAAACAAGTTTGGAGGTCGATAATTGGTCAAAATGGCGTACTTGCAGTGGCTACTTCCTGCTCTTCTTTGCATGATGTGGCCAGTACACGCCTGGTAAGTCACCCACAACGTTTTAAAAATATTTTTTCTTCTGACAAATTAACAAAAATCTCATTTTCTTTTTAGGATTGCTGGTAACTTTTTGATGACTGGTTCAAAGGTAAGCAACAATTGCAACGTGTACTTGAAATAAATTATATGAACTCACACACCTTCGCTTTTCGATAGGCTTATCTCACCTACGCCAAAAGTGTTAAGGTTGGTACCCAGATTGGCATCGTGGAGTGTAAGCACCAGTTTACGTGGGACAGATGGAACTGTCCAGAAAGTGCTGTCCAGCTGAAGGGACTGAGACGCGGTGGGTGACTCCCTCAAATACGCCGATTATAAACCTGGAGTCACACATTTCCAAGTAACTGTTCGGCTTGAAAAATAAGTCATTTGACTAAATAATTATGATGTATGTTTGGTCCTTCTCAGCCACTCGTGAGACGTCATTTGTCCATGCCATCAGTGCTGCAGGAGTCATGTACGTTCTGACAAGGAATTGCAGTATGGGAGACCTTGACAATTGTGGCTGTGATGTGTCAAGGAATGGCAAAATTGGTAAACTCATTATTACAGATTGTTAGTTGTCACATTCTGTGAGAATTACACACACCCTGCTCATTGCAAATAAAAAAATGGCTAATTCACATTTGAAATGTGTTATGTGTGTCAAGGTGGACAAGGCTGGATGTGGGGAGGCTGCAGTGATAACGTGGATTTCGGGGAGAGGATTTCCCAACAGTACGTGGATGCACAAGAGAGTGGTCAGGACTCAAGAGCTGCTGTCAACCTGCACAACAATCGAGTTGGACGTCTTGTAAGTTGTCACCCGAAACGAATGCATGACTCAGTGTCTGAGTGATGACAACAAATCAAAATGGGGCGATTTTCGATCCATCCATTCTCCAGACCACTTATTCCTCATGAGGGTCTTGGGGGGGTGCTGGAGCGTATCTCAGTCGTCTTCGGCACTAGGCAAGGGACACCCTGAATTGGTTGCCAGCCAATCACAGGGCACACAGAGACAACCAACCATCCGCGCTCACACTCACACCTCGGCACAATCTAGAGTGTTCAATTAGCCTGCCATGCATGTTTTTGGAATGTGGGAGGAAACCGGAGTACCCGGACAAAACCCAGGCGGGCCCGGGAAGAACATGAAAACGCCACACAGGGAGGCCGGAGCAGGTCTTGAACCCGCAACCTCTGCACTGTGAAGCCAGTGTGCTAACCACTCGACAACCAGGGCGCCCATGGGGGGATTTTCTTTTTTTAATGTAGTTAAATGCAAAGATGAAAGCGCAAATGCATTTGATGATTGAATTGAAGGGAATTAAGGGGAAAGTGGCGGAGGTAAAAAGAGAAATTCCATTGAAAATGTTATCAGGAAAGTCAGTCCTCTTTCTGGTGTCCCAACAGGCCGTGAAGGCAACCATGAAACGTATCTGCAGATGTCACGGGATGTCTGAGAGCTGCAGCGTCCAAACATGTTGGTCCCAGTTATCCGACTTCAGAGAAATCGGCGATTATTTAAAGGTCAAACACAATCAAGCCCAAAAATTGGACATTGACAAAAAGCGTAAAAGGGCAGGGAACAGTGCCGAGAGCAGCGGTGCCTCAGTCGACGCCTTTGGCAACGTCCCCCACGCTGAACTCATCTACTTGGAGGATTCTCCAGATTACTGCAAGAGAAACATCTCTCTCGGACTGTACGGCACTGAGGGCCGGGAGTGCGTGCAGCACGGCGAGGGCCTGACGCCGTGGGAGAGGAGAAGCTGCCGCAGGCTGTGCCACGAGTGCGGATTGAGGGTGGAGGAGAGGCAAGCGCAGATGGTGACCAGTTGCAACTGTAAGTTCCACTGGTGCTGCAAGGTGAACTGTGAGGACTGCTCCCAAGTCGTGGTCAAACACGTGTGCACCAGGAGGGAAGCCACTGAAGGACATGCCTTCAGACGGCGACAGCGTGGACCCAAGTAAGAAGAGGCTGCGCGATAGACGGTCTTCTCGACGAGGGCCAATGTCTGATTTGGATTGGATTGGATTTGCTTTTATTAGTCTCACAGTGGAGAAATTTACATTTCACAGCAGCAAAGTGATGAAAGGAATGAAAGTAGAAAAACAAAATACATGAGCTGCTGGAAAGGCAGCCACTCTCGGGGCGGCGTCTTGAAGTCAAAAGAACAAAAAAAACTAAATAAATAATATGACAGCATAGAGACAATATGACAAAACAATTTTGTTTTGTTTTGATTTGTAATTATCTTTGCACTTTTTAAACATCTTCACATGGCTTCTATGTATATTAGCTTGTCTCAGCCTTTGAATATATGGGTAAACATTGTAAGCACACTGTGTTGTTTCTCCATGCCAAACGCAAACGAATAAATACTGCTTTCCTCCGGAATCGAAGCATTTTCTAAGAACCTGCTAGGAAAGTAAATTGTGGGCATTCCAATTATAATTGCGTGAATACACGAAAGAAGAGGATTACAAGGATAACATGGTGAAGTTGACACCTCTATCAAGGTGTTGATCCAGCAGCACTTTGATGCCAATGTGTATTGAAGTGATTCTCAAGCGTCTTTGAAAGACAAATTAGTCGAGGATTTGCACCACTGGAGGACAAGCATGTGTCTTGATAATCTGTGAAGATGCCAAACTCGGTCTTGTTTTCACATCCCGCATTCAGAGCATGCTAATGGGGAACACAATACATCAAAGTTCCAAATGGAGTGGAGGTTCTGAAAGACCTAACGTAGTTTGGTGACTTAGCTCCTTCTTTCTTCGACTCTGAAGCAACTAAAAATCTTCCATTTAGCTAGACATGTCATAAATCTGCCACTGTCTCAGTTGAATAAAAGATGGCATGGCCTGTCCTTGGGGCAGAGGGGGGCGGAGTCTTTTCAAATTTTTATCATACTTTTGGAGCAAGAAAGTAGCAAAATGGGCATTTTCGACAGCCTCATAATCAGGTTGAAAAAAAGTGGGTTTCTGTTTCAGGCAATGAAGGACAAAATCAAAGTAAAACACAAGCATTAAAGTTTGACTCTGAAAACAAGAACGTTTTAGCCCCTGATTCTTCCCATTTGCCCGTTTGCTCCTGTGAAAGACCCATTTTTTTCCCATGCCGTCCTGCTGTGCACTAATGAAGGCTTTGCCCCACTGGTGGTCCTTTCTGACTCAGCCCTTATCTCGTCTTTCCACTGGCGATAAACACGATTACTTCCACATTCACCAAAATGAAATCTGATCAAAAGTCTGCTCAAATTGACTACATTTGTTCTCAACCATTGTACTTTACTTCACGTGTTGTTAAATAAGATCAAATTTCACACTCTTTTCAAATGTGGTCAAAGGCATTTCACAACAACATCAACATTTGCTCAATAATCATACTGTGCTCCATGTTGACCCCACAGTGGCAAGATCCAGCCTTTTACCAGTGCTAGAGTATGTCTCAAAATCAGGAACACTACTGTATAACAGTAGTGGGCAATGGAGGACAATTACAAAGACCCCCCACCCCCAGGCGGACTCATGTATTCACCCAGACAAGCATGAGGGTCTTGGGGTGGATCACACCATGATTGATCACCCGCCACCCCCCTCCTTACTGCCCTCCTCTGTCACACACGTGTGAGATACAAAGACAAGGTTCACTGCGCTGGGATACAAGACTGGATTTCGACAAAGCTGTGATTTGAAATTAAACGATCAGATATGGTTTCTACGATAACAACCCTAAAGATGCAGCCACTCTCTACATTATAACTTTTTTAATAGGTCACAAACTCCAAACAAAATGTCTGTGATGATGACATTCAGGTGGGGCAATGAGCACAAAGGTGATTTTCATGTATATTGCCGTGTGCATCTAGACATGTGTCATGAGTATGTATATTCACGCCAGCTCATAAAAATAAACAAAAAATAATAATAGGTGAGTAAAACGTTACACCCAAATGCTACACACACAACACGTAATATGCTGCACAAAATATCAGTAATTTAAACTTCATTTCATCTCATCACACAGAAAAAAATACTACAACGTTAACTGGAAAATAATGGACATTACCATCTACGGCCAACAGATGTCAGCGTAGGACTTTTGGCCGTTGATTTTGTCTGTGTGTCTGGAAAGCTTATGTATAAAAATGAGTGTTTCTCTTTCAGTTCATTTCACCGTTTATTAGTCACACCTCAAGAATCTCGCTAGCATGCAGTCGGAACTATCAATTACCAACAGAAAAACAAACACGTAATGATGTCAAGCTGTTTCCTCCTGGGACCGTGGCGAGGATCAGCGGGTCGGATAATGGATGGATGGTTATTTTTTAACTTTGTGTCAAAGTACCTCATTTCAGTAGTTTCAAATATGGTCCTTCAACTAGCACACAGATATAATACGTTTTTTTATCAGTTATTTCAGCATTGCCACAATGTTAGCTTCAATCTTATAGAGTAAGTTTCGAGATTTAACTGCTTTATTCTTTTTTGTATGAGCTTTGTTTGAACACTCATTTACATTAATGGAATATGACAAAGCGCAGAATTGATCATGGGGATCATCCTGCATATGGGATTCACTCTCAAATAAAAGTGCACATGCATACCACATTGTCAAATTACACCCACATCATTCAGAAAATGAACATCAATTAAAGGAGGGGTTTTGCCTTGTCGAAAGAATCCCCTTACAGAGAGCAGATTCGACCCCTCCTGGAATACCTGGCTTGCCATACCGTTCAAGTCAATGCCGTTCTTTTGATGATTTGGTTTTATGGTAGCTTCAAGGTTGACCTCCTAGCTGGTATGAAGAAGAACCGCATACATGCACATTATCCTTTGCCTCCGTCTGCAGGAAAACACAGAGCCAAGTTATACATAAGAACAATTACGCGAAAGTCCAGTTGTGTGTCTAAACGTCACAACCCATCCTTCTCAATTTAGTTACTGTCACTGTTATAAATCTTGCCTCGACTAGAACTGTGACATCAGTTAGCAAGGAAAACTGACGCTTCGTTCCCATCACAAACAATCATGAAGCAAGAGAGTAAAACATGAAAACATGATCACAAGGAGAAAAACGTTGTGGCCTTCCACTCAATGCAAACTGCAGTGTCCATGCCACAGGCAATGGTTGATGCTCAAAGACCAGTGTAGCAATGCATCATTTGGTCCAAGTCAGCTTTTGATGCGCGCTTTAGTGTTAAGATTCCCCAAGGGTAAAAAAGACGATGAGCCATCACACACACACACACACACACACACACACACACACACACACACACACACACACACACACACACACACACACACACACACACACACACACACACACACACACACACACACACACACACATATATACACAATGCAGTATCTACAAGCCAACCCCCTTCAAGGTTGTGTCCTCCGCCAACACCATGCATGTATTTTTCCATAAGCAAATCTGTCAATTCGTGGGAGCTATCCCAAACATTTTTCTTCGAAGGTCATTGATAATTTTGTTTACAGTGTTAAATGATATTTGAAAAAACAAAAAACAAAAACAGTGCATCTCTTTTTGCATAATTATTACTTGACACTCAGTTATTAGAAGATGACCTCTGCTCTCTTACACGGTTTCCAGTCGAAGCTTGCGGCGCCTGCTGAGGCGCCTCCCGTATTTTCAGGTGTCCCAGCTTGTCAGGGTGGCCGACACAAACGATCAGATCACACTGCCTGAGCTGGGTTTGTACTGCAGGTTAAAAGAAATACATTAATTAATAAAAGTAGTGTCGTGACGGGGTGCTGACTTTCTGTATAAAGTCAATTTTGCACATATTTGTACGGACACTGTGAAACAATATTACGACCATTCAATTAATCATTGGCATCAAATCTGAGAACATTCTGCCTTGACATACCCAAAACTGATTAGTTTCGTTAGAGACAGATTGGTTGTTGATCAAGCTAAATAATGTGCTAGCATATTAACATGTGTAGTTTTTTTCTTGATAAGCTCATAAGGTCATTTGGGATGAAACAAATCTTGTGGCTTCTTTGATTCGAGTTGAAAAGACATGTTTACTGAACATGCGCTTTATTTTTATGACTGTAACTGCTGCCTTGGGCACAGAACAAGTCACAACATTCTGCTTGATGGATAAGCCATTTGTGTAAGCCTTCAGTTACTTTTATCTAACCCACCAGCGGGTTACAATCCGACAGGTGTCATGTATCACAAGGCAACTCAGCATCAGTGACACGTCCAAGCCAGGCTAACTTGCATAGCAGTTATTCACGTGGGGCTATCCAATTGCAGATTGGGGGCAAACTGTTACATTTTGGGATTTGCATAGTTGACAATCGATCATCAATGTAATCCTCATTCTAATGACATAATTGATGCTTTACAGACATGATTAAGAAAGACGTACGTGCCAGTTGATCCATGTAATTAGACAGCGACTCCAAACCTTTTAGGATACATTCCAGATCAAAGCAGGTGTTTGAGGAACACCGTTCAGTGCTGGTCCCTGTGTCATTCATCTGTGGGAGAATTCAAAAAATAATATAACACCAGGAAATTACTCTGAATGTGACATGTTAATTCATGTACGTATTTATTTTCCAAACCGCTTTATCCTCACTAGGGTCACAGGGGGCGTTGAAGCATATCCCTGCAGTCGACAGCGGATACCATGAACCGGATGCCATGAACCGGGTGCCATTCAGACACACAGAAACGGACAACCATTCGCGCTCACACTCACACTTAGGTCCAATTTGGAGTGGTCAATTAGCCTGCCATGCATGTTTGTGGAATGTGGGAGCAAATCAGAGGACTCTGAGAAAATCCAAGCAAGCAAGAACATGCAAACTCCACAGTGAGGTCAGAGCTTGACTTGAACTTCTGCACTGTCAAGTCGACGTGCTAACCACTCGACTACCAGGCAGCCTCATCACACATATTATGATTACTGGTTTTAATCAATCAAAGGCGGACCATATTCGTAATGTGAATGTGTATTTTTTATTTGAATTCATAAACATGTTTAATGACTGAAACAAACGTGTTACAGTGAAATTTTTGCAGGCTCAATATGCAGATTGGAATTTAAACGTCTCAACTACTTGGCGCTGCTGTTGAACATTTGATGGATTGCAGAACTTCACATCTGAGTGTATGGCGTGTCAGTCAGAGCGGGTTCCTGCCATCCGCCCCCTGCCACTGCGTTTAAGCATTTTAGACAAGCGTCTTCGAGAAGCAGCATTAAATCCCACAGGTCAGGGTTGGTCCGCAGAGTCGACATATCGTACGCCATCCTTGTGAGCCGCACTGTAGGTGGTCAGAAGCGCAGTGTGGTTGTTTGTGTTTGTTTTTTTTTTTTTTGTTTATTACATGAATGATCTGGATTAAATGTATTTTTGTCAATAATTGTCGGTTGGAGGATGCAACTATGGCAAATAACAATATTTCCCAAACTTCAACGTAACACTGTAGAAGTTCAAATGTTTCGTACCGGATATGTTTTCCATGTGCTGTATCATTCTTTCCAAATGCTCGTCGAGTTCCAACGAATTTTCGACGCCCATTTGGTCCCCAGGAGGCAATCTTGGGTGGGCCATCTGCCGAACATGTTCTCAAGTTACAGCAAGACGCCGATTGTTCAATTATTTTGGATTACGCCCCTCACGACGGAAGCCGACACAAATTTTATGATGCTAGGTTAGTGGGCCATTTTAGATTCATCAAAAATACTCGTCTTTTCAACCATTTATAGCGAAACAAAATGAATATTTCTATAGATAACAGGCTCATACTAAATATTGTATAGTGAAATAAAACTATAGTGTCGATTAACTTACGTTAGGCAAGGGTTGGTCAGGCTGTCAAACTGAGCAGCTGGATCGCAATCAATACGTTGAACTGTGGGCACGTGAAACTAGATTCCGCTGTTTAACAAATAAAAAACGACACGAAATTTTAACGGAATTTTTAGGGACTTTACAATAACAATTTTATATAATTTCTAACAATTGCCTTGTATCATATGTGGGAAACAACCTAGACAGAAATTACACAGATCTTTCTAATCATGAAATTATCAATATGTTGTATGTATGATCAATATTCAGTAAATGGCTAATATAAGACACTTATCTACGTGAAGCATGTTAACTACTAATTCTCATCACAATAATTTGTAGTTGAATTATTACATCTAATTATGTTGGTTAAACCGGAATAAGATCGTCTTTGAAAAGACGACAAACTATATGACAGAGATGTGTTTTTACGAGCATATAAACAATTACTTAAAATAAAATAAAATACACAACACGATAAACACAAATAATACATGTGTTGCAATGTCCCATTTTCATTGATATAACAATCTTCATGTTCTTTTTATTAGGTAAAAGTTATTTTATATATGTGTGCGTTTGCACAATGAAATGCAAATAATTGAAAACAATGTCTTAATATCACTGCTAAAGTTTTGAGGAAAGACAAGGTTGAACAAAACACCTGCAGCAACTCTACACATAAGAAGGGCTACTTACTCACCTAAGGGGAGAACCAATCAAATGAGAGTGGGGGCGTTTCCAGGAAAATAGATATAGCAAGTATGACAGGTGACATCTGAACATAGGAAAGGGCAAAGCTGACAAGCAAAGAGAACATATAACACCATCCGGAGCAGCTCACAATCTTCAAGAAGTTGAAAGAAAGAACTCGGGGAAACAGTCAAGAAATCTGAAGGTTTAAGGAGCTCTCTTCAAGGTAAGAAGAAACACTGCTTCGAGAATGTCTGGATTTGAGGCACAGGAACAGTCGCCTCCACGTTGTGGCCCTCAGTTCCCGAGCCTTGGCCAGGAGCCCCCTGAACTTAGCATGTACAGTGACTGCTACTACCCTCCGCCATCTCTGCCAAGTCCTCAGCGCACCACTCCGACCTCCTATGAGCTGGGTGACTTCAGCACCACGTCCCCAAACCCTTACCTTTGGTTCAACAGCTCTGGACTCAACACACCATCATACCTGACTTCCAACGGTCCACCCGGGAACCCAGGACCTCCATTCGTCCCGCAGCACTATGGCATGCAGAGGCCTTACCTGGGCTCGGCCGGGACAGGTGGCCCAGGAGGAGAGTTGAGCTGGTTTTCTCTCCCTTCACAGGAGGACTTGATGAAGTTAGTGAGGCCTCCTTATTCTTACTCGGCTCTTATCGCCATGGCTATCCACGGAGCACCTGACCGGCGGCTGACCCTGAGTCAGATATATCAGTATGTCGCAGACAACTTCCCTTTCTACAACAAGAGTAAAGCAGGATGGCAGAATTCCATCAGACACAACTTATCACTAAATGACTGCTTCAAAAAAGTACCAAGAGATGAGGACGATCCAGGTAATATTTTCAGAATACTTGTAATTTATTTCTCTCTGAAAACACACACACACACACACACACACACACACACACACACACACACACACACACACACACACACACACACACACATATATATATATATATATATATATATATATATATATATATATATATATATATATATATATATATATATATATATATATATATACTGTCCATTTTATTATACAGCATGTATTGTTTACATTTTTTTTATCTCACTTAAAAGGCAAGGGCAACTACTGGACACTTGATCCAAACTGTGAAAAGATGTTTGACAATGGAAACTTCCGTCGCAAAAGGAAGAGGAAATCTGACTCGCTCTCTGGGGTCGATGGTAGTTCAGGAGCTCCCGAGTCAGGTGAAAGTGAAAGAGGCAGCCCCAAACTCTCTGCCAATTCTTCCTTGAGCATCTCCCAGACGCCGGACAGAATTCCCTCACCATCATCATCCAGTTCTACACCTTGTCTGAGCAGTTTCCTTTCTGAGATGTCTGGAGTATCCAGTGGATCAGCCGGTGATGTAGGTGGTGATGCATTGAGCAGGCCCCTGCAAGTCAACCTACCAATCGATGGGCCACATAGGCTTCCACAGGCTGCAAATTTTAATAGTTACTCCCCAAACTCTACTGGCCGAGAGTGGCTTCCGCCGGTGCAAACAGCCCCGATGCTTTCCTCTTCACCCACCCACTCTTCACTAGGTTACACCAGCCCCATTCTCAGCCACTACAGTACGTCCAATGGACACTTTTATCCCCCGCCGGGCTCTACAGGAATCATCTATCATCGTGAGGGCACTGAAGTTTAAAGTAACAATAAATCAACGGATTGTAGTGAATTTAGTTTTCTTTTGTGGTAGAAATTAGTTGTCACTTTGAGAGGCAAATGCGTGTGCATGTGCATGCATGCACAAACACATACACACACACACACACACACACACACACACACACACACACACACACACACACACACACACACACACACACACACACACACACACGCAGGTTTGCGCTGACAGATACGGTTGATGTCGCAAAAGCGTGTGACAACAGAATAAAACACCTTAGATTCCCACAGAAACATCTGAGTCAGCAGCAAAGAGCTGAAACCGTCTGAAACTACCAAATCCAGAGTCAGCTACTATCTCGTCCAAAGTTGATCACTCCCAGATGTGACTCATTTTTCACTGATCTGAGATCTGATCTGCTGACATCAGTTTGTTCCGCTTACTGTCTGTAATTCCTTGATGGTATCACACAAACACAATGTCCAGACAGCAGTTTAGATGAGCGGTTAAATTACACCTTTGTCTACATATTAAATTTATGTGAACCATTTTTGTTTTGTTTTCCCCTAAATCTGATGTGGTGATTTTCCAGAGTCTTTAATACATTATTTGTAAATATGTGTATGTGACTTTTAATCTGAAATCTTTTCATAACACCGTTGTTTTTACGCCTGTTAATGTGTTCTTAATGTATAACGTAAATGCTATGTTGTCTTTTTGATATGAATAAAATACTTTTGACATTATGCATTTGCCACCTATTTCAATGAATTAAATACTTTTTGCTTTAATTTCGAGAAATGTAAAACGAACAAGAACCAAAAGTAGAACATAAGAGTTATGAAGGGAAAAGTCATAGAAAGAAGCTCCTCCAAGAGAAAATGAAGGCCGCTGAAGTCGAGGCAGCGGGTCAGTGAAATCTGATCTTTGTGAGATAAATTGTTGAGGAGATTCACTGAAATGATAAAAATCCTCATTCCCATGCCACCTCTCCTCCCCCCACCTAAGCAACTAAACAGTCACGGAATATCTGAACGCACTGCTGACTGGATGCAGCTTGATTTAACGGTCACAAGCATCCTTGATGCTGAAGTGGGAACTCAATGCTAACCATACACAAATTTACCATTATCAATTAGCGCCATGCTAATTGTCACCTATATTCGCCAGTCTTCTAATTCAACAATGAAAATACAAGAAAACTGTTGAAAAGGAAGATTTTATTGTCATTAAGTTGTATTTGTGCCCTTTATGGACCTTTAAGACGAACACAAATTACATCAGTTCCACTTTAGTAAACTCATGTCATGAGCTAGTAAATATTTCATTATGTACTAATTTGAAACTTTAGATTTGTTTATTTAATGTGGTCAAATTGTATGGACGGGTACCATTTGTACTGTGTATCTTTGTCTGACAGCCCTGAACAAACTAACATACAGTAAATTACCCACTGATAAATTTCAGCCCCGGGCTTCTATTTACCCCGAAACAGAGGCAGCATGACATTCATTTACACCAAACACAGAATGGAAAAAAAGAACAAATAATGGAGGAAAGAGGGAGAGAGACAGAGAGAGAGAGAGAGATACATAGAGAGACAGGAGAGAGAAAGAGAGGGGGGGAGATGTGGGTCACCAGAATTTATGGCATGAATGACAACGCAAATTGTGTGTGGTTTGCAAGGTGAAAAGATCAGCAAAAGAAAATTTGCATTATGAACTGATTTCAGAGTAAGATATGAGGTGTCAATAAATCTTAAATACAGTAAAGTCTCGTTATATCTGTCACGGTTTGCAAGGTGGTGATGGCGGGTTCGGATCCCAAAAAAGCAGGAAGGAGGGAGCAGGAGGTTGTTTGACAAATTGTATTAAAATAAAGGTCAGCAGTAACAAAATGTAAAACATCAAAATGATCTGAATGGAAAAAATACAAAGTAGCAACAGAAAACCAAGTGTAAAAGTCCGCCAAGGTTAAACAAACACGTACACAATGCATGCTGCAACCAAGCAGCAAACAAACAATGAATCGGCACCGGATGATCGTGCCCGGTGTCCTTTTAAGTGTCATTGATTACAACGACCAGCACCTGCGAGGCTGCCGGCAGGGCTGACGTCGCTACCCGCTGGTCGCCAATTTGATCGGGACGACCAGCACCTGTGCAGGTGCAGGCGGGGCCGACAGCGCCCCCCATTGGTCGCCAACCAGATCATGACAGTACCCCCCCTTCAAGGGGCTGCTTCCAGAAGTCCCAACAGTCTCCCAAAAGGTCCACTCGCCAGGGAACGGTCGGTGGAGAGGGAAACCGCTGCCTCTCCAGCATACAACGGGCGGCGGCCTGATGGGAACGGGACTCGGCCTGGGGTGGACGAAGACGCGGCACGGATTGTCGTGGGCGTGAGTGCGATCCCTCTCGCATGTTCACGCGACGGCGCATGGCTCTGCGTGGACGTCGAACTGCCAGGCAAAGAATGGCACCCCGTACGGCCGTATGGGAACAGGTCTCGGCCGGACGCCGACGTGGGCGTGAACTGCCCGGCTCCGGGGGAACGAGACCAGTCCAGAGCCGCTCCGGGATCCAGCGGTGAGTGGGGTCTCGGACTGACGTTGACGCGGACGTTGCACGGCTCGTCGTGGATGAGACTCAATTCGTCATGCACGACGACAGCGTGGCTGGACGTGGGCGTGCAATGCCAGTCACCCAGTGTCACCCTGGACGGCCACCTGGAAGGAGGTCTCGGCCGGACGTTTACGTGGACGTTGCGGCTCGTCGAGTGACGCAATTCAAACGCGACGATGCTTGCGCTAACGTGGACGTAGCATTGCCAGGCACAGGGTGGAAATGAGACGGGTCCGATGTACCTGCGGGATCCGATAGTTGGCCGATTCATTCTGTCACGGTTTTGCGAGGTGGTGATGGCGGGTTCGGATCCAAAAAAGCAGGCAGGAGGGAGCAGGAGGTTGTTTGACAAATTGTATTAAAATAAAAGTCAGCAGGAACAAAATGTAAAACATCAAAATGATCTGAAAGGAAAAAATACAAAGTAGCAAAAGAAGACCAAAAGTAAAAGTCCGCCAAGGTTAAACAAACACGTACACAATGCATGCTGCAACCAAGCAGCAAACAAACAATGAATCGGCACCGGATGATCGTGCCCGGTGTCCTTTTAAGTGTCATTGATTACAACGACCAGCACCTGCGAGGCTGCCGGCAGGGCTGACGTCGCTACCCGCTGGTCGCCAATTTGATCGGGACGACCAGCACCTGTGCAGGTGCAGGCGGGGCCGACAGCGCCCCCCATTGGTCGCCAACCAGATCATGACAATATCGATATCGGATATATCGATAGTCTCGGTTATATCGATACTATTTCTATGCACGCACGGAGAAAATTACATGCAAACAGGGTCGGATATATCGATAGTCCCAGTTATATCGATATTTTTTCGGACTCCCTTGAATATCGATATAACGAGACTTTACTGTATGAATTTAATTTTAACCATGCATAATGTCATGCCTCACTCACACTCATTTTCAGGGCGGGGGTTGCAACTTTGCTAAATTCATATGAAAATTGATCCTCTTCAACTGTAATCAACACCATGAAGCCACTTTTCAAATACATGTACGTTCCTCTTCCACCCCAAAAGTTGAATAGTTTATTCAGCCCGACTGTTTTTTTTAGCTTTTCTTCATTTGTAGTCCACATTTTATTTTGTGTTTCAACATTTAAATCATGATATTCCAAATGTCATGTCACAGTAGTAACTCTGTCCACCCATGCACATCACATGAAAGTTTCCTGAATGTTTCAGAAACCGGAATTGTGACCTTTAATATTGCTGGCATGTAAACATTGTCACTGTGATATCACAAATCCACAGGAAGAAACGTTTTTTTTTGTCCAATGTATTCAATTTTATTTCATCAAGGATTCATATAAAATAAATAAATACAGTAAAGTCTCGATATATCGATATCGGTTATATCGATAGTACTGCTTATTACGATACTACAGTAAAGTCTCGTTATATCGATATTCAAGGGAGTCCGAAAAAATATCGATATAACCGGGACTATCGATATATCCGACCCTGTTTGCATGTAATTTTCTCCGTGCGTGCATAGAAATAGTATCGATATAACCGGGACTATCGATATATCCGATATCGATATAACGAGACTTTACTGTATTTCTATGAACTCAAGGAGAAAATTAGATGCCCGCACGATCGGATATATCGATAGTCCGGTTCTATCGATATTTTTTCCGACTCCCGAGAATATCGATATAACGAGACTTTACTGTAATTAGAATACTGTATCTGGATCGTGATTTTATTATTATTTTTTCACTGTGCAGCTGGTCCTATTCTTGAGACTTTGCTACCATCATCAGAATCAGAATCAGAATCAGAATCAGAATCATCTTTATTGCCAAGTATGTAGGACACACAAGGAATTTGTTTCCGGTAGAACACGCTGCACTAGTATCGTTGTCAAAAAAACTGCTAAGTGGCACTATACAGTTCCATTTTGGCTACTGTTGAAAGAGTTCAAAGAGTTAATGGCTTGGGAGAAGAAGCTGTTTAAATGTCTGCTGGATTTGGTGCGCATGGATCGGTAGCGCCTGCCTGAGGGGAGTAGCTGGAAAAGGTGGTGGGCAGGGTGCGGAGGGTCCAGTAGGATTTCATATCCAGAAGTGTCATTTTGACCTTCAAATGAAAATTGCCAAACTGTTAATCACATCACGGAGAGGGATGACAAGGTCAGAGCGAATCACTTGATTGAGTAAGTTTCTTTGTGCTTCTTGAAAAATATGGGGCCCTATTTTTATGCTGTCTAACTGCATATCGTTGCAGCTTTCTGTGTTTTGGTATTTGCACAGATGATAAATGGCATTCGGCTAATGTGGGAGTAAACAGAACCGATTTGCTTCCTAGCCAATCAGCATATTCCCTTTAAATTTAGCGCAAAATAACAGACTCACCCTCGTCCAGGAAAGTACATTTATTAGATTTTGGAATGAGATAACCACTTGCAGATGATTTAAAGTTGGCTACTGTGAAGGGGGCATTTGGTAACTGCCTTGAATTCCCTGATAGCACTGCGTTCCACCCCTCACCTAGGTGTTGTGCCACCTCGACCCTCCACTGAAAAAAATATCTGGCTCCGCACCTGCCAGGGCCCCCCTGGGTCAGGTGCAGCGTAGGTTGTCAAAGACAACTTGGTCCAAAACAAAATAAAATGATGAGATGGCAGTTTCTATGTCAGGCGTGTGTCCGTCAATGAAAATAGAGCATTTGGTGGCAACTTGACTTGATTTGAACACATTTTAACCGAGGAAATACAATTTCCTAAATAATATAAAGATGAAACAAACATTAAAATTACTTTAAGTATGCCGACATTATGACTGAGGAATATCCCAAGCGGCATCTATCATACGCACCTTCCTTTGCCTTAGGCCATGGAATTATTGCTCAATACAGTAATGCGATTAAAATCTAATAAATCCTCTCCCCCACCTGCAACCTGTCTCGTGGCAGTCACACACACACCTGTCGAAGTAACGAAATTCTCCCACACATATGTTGTTTATGTGCATGTTTATGTGCATGTGTGTGTGTGTGTGTGTGTGTGTGTGTGTGTGTGTGTGTGTGTGTGTGTGTGTGTGTGTGTATGCGCACGTGGCCAGTGCAAGATGTTTATATAATAAACTGAGAGAAGAGTGATTATCTCTAATCTTCAGTGCAAGAAAGCATTAAAAGCCGGTGCTTGCATTTTTGTATAATGAAAATAATTCTCTGGTGGAGGTTGGGAAAAAAACAGAAAGGTCATGGATTCTGTTGAAATTAATGTGAGTGACGTTATTCCCTCAGTTTACTATGATCTGAATTAAAATGCTAAATGTCCTGGTACCACACAAACCCAAAACAGACACACGTGCACCTCCTGTTTTTACTAAAACAGCCATGCTCTATAAAGCCTGTTTAGTAAACGGCAGGGGAGAACGTCAAGCCTGGAGAAATGTGGTCATGCACTATGCTCCAGTAGTGGGTTTAGGATTTACCATCTTACTGTTATGTGTAAACACCTACACACACTTCAGACACACGTATGCAGGTGATAAACACACCAAATACCTTGCCATTAGTTCACAAATGTTGTGTCCTTTTGTGTCAACAGAAAATATGAATGTCCTGAAGCACAGGTTGAATTTTAATTAAAAAAAAACATTCAACCCATCAGCATTTGGTTAAAAAAATACTGACAAGAGCATTGAGGATACGGTCTTACTGTCTAGCAAATAGACACATTCCATAAACTGTAACAAAACAATTTCGTCCCAAATGATATTCCATTTAAGGCAAAGTGCGAAAAACGTTTCAGACTGTGTTCCAAAAATGCAGCGTCCTCCGAGTAACATCCATCCACATCAGATCTTGTAGACTAAGGCTATGAGTGTTCTCCCCTTCCTAAACATGGCTTATATACACGATTTGTGAAAAAGTGAAGTTTAAAGACAAACAGGAGCACGGAGAAAGACTGTGTATATATGAATCATTGCTATTTCACCTTAAAATATTTTCCATGTCAACAGGCAGTAAACATGTTGATACGAAGAGGGCTTGCAGAAAGGGAGGGAGAGGGAACTCCATGAGAAATGGGAATCTTTCTAAGCTAAAAAGTAAGTACAGTATATCGTAAACAACGTCTGCAATAAGTAATCATGGCAGGGAAACACATTTTAAATGCACACATATTGTTATTATTTTTTTCAATCTTGTTGTGTCTCACCATCCACCCATCCCCCCACAATCATAGAAATGACAATAATTAATGCTCATTAAAACATTCAACACCACTTGTCATGGACAGGAACCGCGGGGAAATACTGGGGTCTATCCCAACCGAGTTCAACCAGGAGGCAGACGACTGGTCGCCAGTCAATCAAAAGGAAGATACAGAGACAATGACCATTCACACCCACGTCCATCGCGTCACTGAGTGGGAACCGATCCCCAGCTGACTGCATTTAAGTCACGTGAGTGTATACCGCTACACCATCAGCAATATTAAAAAATATTATTCAAGGTAATGTGAACCATAGTGTAATTTTAGAAGTAGAAAGCTTTAGTGTTAATCAGCATCCAAGATATAGTTGTCAGCTTCACATTTGGTAACCCCGAGAAAAAAGCAGTCTGCTGGAGGGGATAAATAACTTGGTGTTAGCATTCAACAGGAATATTGATTTTTCATAGTAGAGCAACAAAATGTTCCGAAAATAATGTATACGACTTCATATTCAGCACAAGAATTTTACCCAAAATGTAGGGCAGCTACAGTTGTTCAGACCACCCAAATCCAGTCCTCGGCAAAATTTCTGAAGTTTGATCAAATTGGCAGCCTGTTGCATTTAGAAGTGCCAATGAAGTAACTTGTAGATTTCAAAGCTCTGGTGACTCATGCAGTGTATTGGCAGTAATCTGTTCAAACAATGTACTGTATTGCTCCGCTTTTAGGGAGATGGATTCCTGCAAAACAATGTGCAAATGGAGTTGGGCTATTGCCTCACAAGAAATGTGCATCATGCACACAGCTGATAGCGGAGGTGAGGCACGATCAATTTGTTGAGGTCTCCAGCCATTCATGATGATTGACAACAACACAAGTATGTACTCCAATAATCCAATAATTGTCAATTTAGCTGAAATTCCCAAAGATTGTTACACAGCAGAGTAGTAACTCTCTGATTGAATTATTTTGGTTGTAACGTCACACTCGAGTTTGATGGCCAGACTCAGCGGAAACTTGCATTTCCCACTGGGCTTTTCATCAATTGTTGAGTACATTAACTGGTGCATACAAATTGGTGTCCTAGGTACTGGCGAAAAGCAGGAAAGATAGGATATGTAAATGTGCATATGTGTGGGTGGAGGAGTCTCTGCGTCTATTCTGGAATTTGCTGCAGGAAAAATCCCTCGACGGTTATCACATGTCCAGCAGATCTCTTTTGACTGGTCCTCTCATGCAGACACAGAAAGGGTCAAATTGCTCCCGGGGGACAGTTCAGACAAACCTACTTCACTTTTGCCCAAATATCAAGTACACATGGAGGAAGAAAATCTGAAAACTATGTTATGTATTTTTTCCAGTCGTTGCTGATGAAGCCATATTTAATCAGTGTGAACATTTGTTTTAAATGTCAATTTAACATGTATTTTTCATTTGAAAGAATAATTAGGTTGAGTAGTTAGCATGTCAACTTCACAGTGCAGAGCTCATGTGTTCAATCCACATTCCGGCTACCCTGTGTGGAGCTTGCATCTTCTCCAGGGGCCCGTGTTGCAATCTCTCTTGGTTTCTTCTGTCACAGTCCATGTGGTTCATCGATAATTTGCCAATATTCCCATACTAAGCTTTACATCAACAAATATTTCATACTATGCAGCCTTATAGTTTTACTTGTCATACTTATCCGCAATTGCAATGACTGATAGAATTCTCAAATACCGGGGGAGGGAACTTCAATTATTCATGGTTGTTTCAGGCCTTTACAGAGCGTGCTGATGAGTTCATCAATTCAATCAGGTCGTGTTGGTGTCGGCAAGGATTGAAAACAGACAGGATATGGCTCTGGGGAAACGGGGTTCCCTACCACGCCTCTTATACAATAGAAATGTTATTAAGCTAACACTAGACACGTTTTTCTTCCTCCTGAGGAGCAGAAGCCCTTCAGAGCGCGACATGCTAAAATATATTACCGGTGCCTGCTGTCGTCACTTCCATCCAATGGAATGAATGAGCTGCTCTGGACAATAAGTACTCCTGACATTCGGCTCATTTGAATTTCAAGCAGAGAGACTAAAGGGACGTGACTTATATTGGCTAGAGGCGGGTCGAGAAGAGACGGTGAAACAACGTTGCAGAAAACAGATTCTTGTCGAATATGAGAATTGCAAAATGAGAGCAAAAGTTAATGGGGGTCAACGAGAAGCTAAATCAGTTGCATTGATAAGAAACCGGTGTCACTGATTTGTGTCACGGTTATGGTTGATTAGATGAGCTGACACTGTGCAGGAACCCCGGCGAGTCACTGGGCCGGTTGATGGTTTCACACTTCAGCAGCTTGATAAAAGCTGACTGGAGCAGTGAGAGTCTGGGATGAACACTGCACTCACTTTGATTAGATACGATTGCTGAAACTCCCCCAATAGAGGTGAGTTGAATGTGAACCTGTGGACCATTATTAGCATGAATGGAGAAAAAAAAGGGGGGGGGGGTGCAAACCACTTCTGTATCCATGCTGTGTGTTTTAATGAGGCAGCCAATGGGCCCATTCAAACAATGGACTATTATGACATTTGTCAGCACTCAGGGTGTGAGGCTTACAAACTTTTTTATTAACTCGAGCTCGCAGTTAGTGATCTCTCTCTCCTTCTCTCCCTCTCTCTTTCTCACTCTCTTTTACTCTCTCTCTCTCTCTCCCCTCCCCCCCCCCCCCCCCCTCTCTCTCTAATGCAGCCCACATTACGTTGTTTCTAACACTTCCTCATATGGCAAAAATACTTGTAGAATTTCATCATGTACCATTGCTCTTGCAACTATCCCAATAGACAATACCAACAGAATTACTGATGGAGTGCCCCATCCACTTGCCGCTGAATTTTCACGATCCTGAGTGGTTGGCTCAAAATCAAAGTAGTCCTAAACCTAAGCTTGGGGAAGGGCACAATAGAATTGCAGTAATCAGAAGTAAACTTTTCCTTTGACTGAATCGTAGACTTTGAAGTGCAACAGGAGGTTTGCTTGGCGGTCCACCGTTAGGTGAATACACATAGGGCCCATGTGAACAAGAAGGTGTGTAGACTCCTTAATATTGTACTTTACACAGAGGTCAGAGGAAAACTCAAAGCAGATGTTAGGTGGTTTAACAATAATCTATAATATGTAAATGAATTGGGATTCAGGCTTTACATTTCATTTTGCCTCCTCTTACTGCGGCAGAGTGCTCCACTGTTTGCGTTGTTTCATAAAACATTCAAGAATGGGTGTTCTTGATACGGCATGAATCCTGAATATGCAGGCCTGATTTGAGCCAAGTCTGATCCGTAAACAGATTATTATCCGGTAAAGGGGTTCTCTCGTGAAAACACATTAACTGCAGTGATCCCTTAAACAGTTCTTGTTTTATTACATTGCACCAGCGACATTTTGATTGATCCACATGCCACGGAAGAAAAAGATTAACATCTCTACAAGTCATATTTCCGAAAACAGTGACTTTTGGCAGATCAGTGATTGAGTAAAGCGGCAGTGTCATATGTGATTTGTAGATGCTCCGGTGCTGTTTGTGTAAAATGAAACACGGGGAGGCAGACATGTAGACTATTTCTTTGTCTTGGTCTGAGGCATAAATGTGTCATCCTTTTTGAACCGTTTTGCTGATGGACTTAATTTTGGCTTGCCACTTGTGGTCCCGAGGGCCTGAAATTCCCGAGAACACGAAGGTCTCAACGGTTAACAACGGGCAGTTGAGTAGCAGCTGTTGCCAAGATTGTTTCCTGAAGTCCACATTTATCTCGAGGGTCGTGAGCCTGATCAGTTCAAGGTCGGGTTGCTCACTACGAGCACGAGTCCCTCCATTTCCTCTTGATCTACAGACCCATCATAATTGTTGATGAGGCAGAAGACTGTGGTGGGCCAACTTTACTTCATATGACTTTATATTGGCATTCAATTTTATCTTGTTTTTAATGGTTTTCATGTATTTTATGGAACAGATATGTCACATTACAAGTGTCTTCCAACAGCCAATACTAAATTCCATGTATGGTGAAGCAGAGGGTAAAACCTGTTGAAGACTCAACAAGTTCCTCCTGGGCCTTTGTTGGATATTCTCATTGCTGGCGCTTTTGTGTGCAAGACTGTTGCTATTTCAAAGTGGCCACTGAAGGGGATCGCTACTGAACGACCTATTTGCAAATCCCTGTCTGCTCATTCCGGGAAAGCACCACGATACAAAAATTACCCAGCAGTCATGAATTTTCAATCTTTCTGAAACAATCTAATTTTCTTTTGCTCGCAAGCCTATATTGAATTGTTGTGGTCAATTAGGAGGCACTGAGGAGATACCATTGCTATTTTGTATCTGAAGTATATTTCATGACAGTGACATTTTCCTTGCAACATATTTTATGATTGTTTGTTTGTTTTGATGAAAAGTTTTGTGCATGGGTAGAAGATGTAAATTCCACACAGGAAGGCCATTGCGTAGAATCAATCTCTGCACCTCTGAACTGATGGACCAAATAGTTGCTCACTATGCCAATGTTTGTTCATTGAAAGACAAACAACTGATCACGCAATGATTGTTCAGAAGAAATGAATATGCTACAATACTGCACATGTTACTTCTGGACATGGCAACCATCACTGTCATTTCAGATGTACAGTGTCCATGCCTGTCCTGTGCACTACATCCAATGGCATTTTCATTTGTCACATAATGGCAAAGCACGGGGCCAGTGCGTGGGCAGGAACGTTTCCCCACACTGGTGCTAATGCTAAGATGAAGGCAATCTTATGTGAAATGCAGTGACCTCATCATTGCTTATTCATCCTTGAGTCACACATACATATTCCACTACAAAGAGAGAGAGAGAGAGAGAGAGAGAGAGAGAGAGAGAGAGAGAGAGAGAGAGAGAGAGAGAGAGAGCGAGAGAGAGAGAGAGAAGTAGAGAAGGGATTGAAAGTGTGATTGTTAAATATGAAATAGACCAAAGTATCTTCTTATTTTCTTCTTATATATATATATATATATATATATATATATATATATATATATATATATATATATATATATATATATATATATATATATGATTGGATTGGATTTGCCTTTATTAGTCTCGCAGTGGAGAAATTTACATTACACAGCAGCAAAGTTATGAAAGAAATGAAAGTAGAAAAGCAAAACACAGGAGCTGCTGGAAAGGCAGCCACTCTCGCGGCGCTGTCTTGAAGTCAAAAGAACAAAAAAAAAAACTAAATAACAAATAACATGACAACATGACAACACAAAGACACAGAGAGACATTCATTCTTAAGCACTTTCTGTACCCTCGTTGTTGCATAAAGCAGTTCCAGATGAAAGAGGAGAGGATCAAAGCATCTCTTCACCAGTGGATCATATATATATCTCATCTCATTTTCCGTACCGCTTATTCCTCATTAGGGTCGCGGGGGTTGCTGCAGCCTATCTCAGCTGTCTTCGGGCACAAGGCGGGGGACACCCTGAATTGGTTGTATTGAAGATGATAATTTACAAGAGCCGTTCGGGATTCCCAAACAGGCGCACAATGACCGCAAACATGATAGGCAAGACTTGCACAGGCACCAAAAAGAAAATAGGGTCCACAATGTCCACTTAAAAAAAAACAAAAAACAGTGTAGGCAGAGAATACCCAAGGACTGACAGTAGATGCAAATGTCAGATACAGATACAGAAAGATACTTCAGCGTTGAAGTAAACAGGGAATTCGGGAAGCAGTGCCAACGACTATTCTACTATGCTCCTTTCTCACATTATAAGTATTGTATCTCCCATCAAAAGTAAGTTGAAGTCTATTATCATCTCAGCTCCATTAACCTTGGCAGCACTTTAATTGAGACTGGATGTTTGATTTTGCATGTCTAATTTGAGTTTCCAATTCAAATTAATATTGGTTATGGTACTAGGGAACATTCAACTACTGAATGAAGAAACCAAAAGAGAAGGCATAAATCATATAATGAAAAAGACTTAAGACAACAAGTGATGTATGGGGCAAGGTAACAGTGACAAAGATGTCAATGTGAGAAAATAAAATCCATTGAAATATAGTTAACACACACATACACACACACACACACACACACACACACACACGCACACACACACACACACACACACACACACACACACACACACACACACACACACACACACACACACACACACACACACACACACACACACACACACACACACACAGAGACACACACACACACACACACACATAAACACACACATATTATCTGCCTTGCTGACATCTCTGGTCAGACCATAATTATTCACAACCTCGTAACACAAATACGCTCCCTCCTCCTACCCAAATAAACAGTACTGTATTCAACTGTCAAAATGTCACACATATAGGAGTGCTCCTCTCCTCCAAACATTAGATTTACTCTTCAATTGTTTCTCATTCCATTGTGCTTCAAGTGTGCAGACTCTTTGCAAAATAAAACAGCAGAAAAGGCAAAAGGAAAATATCTGAAAATATGACTCAATGAAACCCTTGACGTCAGTGCCACAATTACTGAGAGGAGGAAAACAAGAAGTTCATATAGTAGATATAGATGCAAACAGTTGGCTCAATCATCCCACTACAAAAAAGTTACAGTATTTTCCGCTGTAGAAGGCACACCTAAAAGCCTGGATTTTCTTCAAAAGGTGACCCTGCGCCTTTTACGCAGGTGCGCTAAATATGTGAAATAATAAGCCAAACCAAGTCTCGCAACAACTGTTAGCTGCCACGACTCAATTTTCCTTAACAGAAGTAGTGTGCAACCCCAGCCTCTACTGTGGTGCCGTATAATGTGTGTTTGTGTGTGTGTGTGTGGGGGGGGGTATATGTATATTTTTTATATAATACAGTAAAGTCACGTTATATTGATATTCTCGGGAGTCGGAAAAAATATCGATATAACCGGACTATCGATATATCCGATCCTGCGGCATGTAAATTATCTCCTTGCGTTCATAGAAATAGTATCGTAATAAGCAGTACTATCGATATAACCGATATCGGTATAACGAGACTTTACTGTATTTGCAAAACCTTTTTCATTCATTGTAGGTGTGCCTTATAGTCCGGTGTGCCTTATATATGAAAACAAATTTAAAATGCACCATTCATCGGGGGAGCACCTTATATTCCGGTGCGTCACACCGGAGAATACGGTCAGTCTGTGACTTTGAATAGTTTGTTGGAGAAGTTATAATGTAATTTATTTCCTTCACCAAAAATGTATTCTGTGTCTACCTACTTGTATATGGCTCAAACAGTGATTTTGCAGGGCCCAAGACAATATGAAACTCACTTATGCTCCGATAAACAAAGTACATCATTAATCTATGATGTTGGAGGACAGTAACACTGGTAACAAAATAGCATTAATATAGTTCCCAGGTGGCCTAAAAAAGCAACTTTACTGCCTACAAATATGACAAACGGTGACTTGAACAATGACTGGCTGCAGAAATATGGACAGAACCCGTCATTAGGTGTTCCATAATACACCTAGCTATGAATCAAAGTCAGTGCCTTGTCTTTCTTCTCTTACCCTTTTATCCTTCTTCCAGAATAACACAGTCATTTTGAAAAATGAGAGTTAGCGACTACTTTCTCCTGGGTCACCATTCTCGATAAGACAAATTGGCCATTATTGATATATGCACTGGTCAGACTGATGCCACTATTTTGAAAAATCTTTTTGAGTAAGGGGTTGATGTTACAAACACCTTAATGAATCCAATTCATGGACAGTGGTAACTATAGTGGGCACCTTATCATGTTAACAGGTTATAGGGTACATGAAATGGTTAATATGACAAAGTCGAAGCATTCACATAGTGAGAATGATGCGAGGAAGCAGATTTAGAGCTGAGACGTGCTTGAGAGGATGAGATGAGATCAGGAGGAGGTGATTGTCATGGTGTCGAGGAACTCCAGGGTGTGATGCAATTAAGTTGAGGGTGTCTGAGGATGAGTGCAAGAGAGCAATCCAAGGGGTTGAAGGACATGCATTTGTACTTTCACTTAATGTTCATTTGGAAGTGGAGGTGAGTGAAGCGGGAGTGAAAGGGATGTGTTGTAAAAGAGCGAGGGGAAGGGAGGAAGGAGGGGGCTAAACAACAGATCTGTTGGGAGATGACGGCAGCTGGGCAGAGATGCAGGGAGATGCACTCAAACAAGCAACATTACCAGCACACCGGGACCAAATGATGGAATGACATTTGGATGGTACCATAACATGAGAGATTAAAAAGTCGACTCTCTTTTCCAGAAAAAAAATTTGGAAGACGAAATAGAGTAAGGAGGGCGAAGAAGTGGACAAAAAAAAACATCCAGAAGATCTTTGGTGCAGTCCACAAATAGGTAAGAAAATAGAGAAATATGTTGATTTTAAAAATTCTATTGAAGAAACTTTTTTTTCCTTTAGTGGTCAAAAAAGAAGCAATTAACGCGGGGTTAGACATGCATGCACATGGGATATTTTATGCATTTGAGCATCTCAAAGGTGAAGGGGAGTATCACAAAGAGCTACATACAGGTAGATAAGCAAGCGGAACAAAAAGAGTACAACAATGTGGCCATGAATTTATAATAGCTGACTGCAGAGAAACAAATTACACCTTATAAGTGTTCACTCTCATAACACCGATTAGCAAGGGAAATTATTGCTACCATAAACATCGTTTGAAATGGCAGGTCTTCGTGAATAATACATCGATGGAACAGCTTTCCCTAAAGTAAGATTGCAACCAAAAAAAAAACAAACTTGGGAATTGCTGGAAAACACACAAAAATTGGGCATATTTATCAGGAAGGTGGGTGTCGATCAGTGACAGGGATTCATTGAGGGGACATTCATATGAAGAAGTAGGTGAATCTTTTATGAGTGGGCAATATAATTAGTTATGAGACTTGCTATGTGAATAAAACATGAGGTAATGGCTCCATTAATCAGCAGGTGACACTTTTCCTGTCCTGTGAAAGTTGAAAACAGGAAAACAAATGAATGATTTCATTCTCATTTTTCTTCACGTATGACGTGCTAATTAATGTACACATACAGGATTAGTCATGCAGCATGAGAGTTCAGTGCTATTCCACGAACCGTTTGAGATTTATAATCGATTTTTCAGGAGACCACAACATGACAATATATACTGTAGATGGATGGATGCATGAAAGGATGGATGGATGGACAAACAAACAAACAAACAAACAAACAAACAAACAAACAAACAAACAAACAAACAAACAAACAAACAAACAAACAAACAAACAAACAAACAAACAAACACAAATAAACTATTTAATAAATAAATAAATAAATAAATAAATAAATCAGAGGTCTGATAAAGGTGTGAAGGCAAAAAACCACAACGCTAACATGAACCCCAAACATCAACCCTTTGGGGAAAAAAACCCGACACCGTAACCTAACATCTAATACTAACCCAGAAGGCTAACACCTAACTGAAACTGTACTCCGCTAATCCTTACCCAAACCACTAAGGCACCATCCCTAACCCTGTTACAAACCCTGAACCCAAGCTCTAACCATAACCCTCACCCTGACCCCTACCCTCCACCCATATACATATCTTAAGTTTCAGAAATCCTAAATCTGGAGATTTTTGTACTTGCGACTATGTGGAGCGTGTTAAAAAAATCTGAGCTTTACAAAAGGCTAAATTATAAGTAAATAAAACAAAAAATGCTTTCATTATTTATTTATACATTCAATTAGTGTAAATACGTATTTTGTTTTTTACATTTTCTTTTGTTTCACACAACAAATGAACTGTCTGTACTGTGTCAATAGTTGCTTTATTAAGTGAGTATTGTGGTTAAAATTGGGTCAAATCGTGAGTTTTAACATGTATGCATTCACCCAAACCCGAACTCTAAACATCTAACCCTAACCCCTGAACCTAAATTAACGCGAAAGCAACGGCACCCCTAAAAATTGTAACCTACCCTTAAAGGACAACTGACACCCCGGACAAGTTGTGTCCATAATTTGTAAAATCACTTGAAATGACTTCTGCTGAGCGTACTTTACAAAGATTCCACCGCATATAGCTATATTTTATATTTTAAAACTCGCGCTGAATATTCAGGAAGTCTTGTTTTTGAGTTGGTGACGATTCCAGAAGTGACGTCACGTCTGGAACACCCCTCACTGAGAAAGCGACACACAATGCATTTTGGGTACTTTGTTTGCTCTGAAAGCATCGTGTTGATCCGTGTTGATGGCGAAATTAGAAGGACAACACATAAATAACGCGATGGTGAATCGATACTAGTTGACACAAATTCCCATCCGAAAAATCAGCCCATTTCCAACGGAGCTTGGGCGCCATCTTGTGCCTTTTCTGGGATGCTACATTGGAGTCCTGACGGCTCGAATTGATCTGGAAGGACTTCTTTAATCGATTGCAAACATTTCAGAACCTCCTCTGAACTATTTGAGTCATATTCATAACTGGATGAGTAACAACAAAGCATCTTCTCCGAATCTGAAGCCATTGTTTTGATTCTTAAGCAAGCACGTCCTGGCGTGACGTGACGAACAAGGGGGCGGGACCTTCTGAAACTCGCCATTTCCGGGGTCGTTTAGAAGGAGTTCTGGGACACTCTAACTCATTTTTATTGGTGTTTTACATTTGACTAAAAATATCAGCCCCCTGAAAAAGGGGGACCGGAGGGTGTGTTCCAACTACAGATGGATCACACTCCTCAGCCTCCCTGGTAAGGTCTATTCAGGGGTTCTAGAGGGGCGGGTCCGTCGGGAAGTCGAGCCTCAGATTGAGGAGGAGCAGTGTGGTTTTCGTCCCGACCGTGGAACAGTGGACCAGCTCTACACCCTTAGCAGGGTCCTCGAGGGGGCGTTCGGTCCCTATACGACCGATGTCAGAGTCTGGTTTGCATCGCCGGTAGTAAGTCGGAATCGTTTCCAGTGAGGGTTGGGCTCCACCAAGGCTGCCCTTTGTCACCGATTCTGTTCATAACCTTTATGGATAGAATTTCTAGGCGCAGCCGAAGCGTTGAAGAGTTCCGTTTTGGTGGCCTCAGTATAGCATCTCTGCTTTTTGCAGATGATGTGGTACTGTTGGGGCCTTCAAGTGGAGCTCTCCAACTCTCTCTGGAGCGTTTCTCAGCCGAATTTGAAGCGGTTGGGATGAGAATTAGCACCTCCAAATCTGAGAAAAGGGTGGAGTGCCCTCTCCGGGAGTACCCTCCGGGTGGGGGGGAGGAGATCTATCCTCAAGTGGAGGAGTTTAAGTATCTGGGAGTCTTGTTCACGAATGAGGGTATGAGGGAGCGAGAAATCGACAGGCGGATCAGTGCCGCGTCTGCTGTGATGCGGACTTTGTACCGATCTGTTGTGGTGAAGAAGGAGCTGAGCCAAAGAGCAAAGCTCTCAATTTACCGGTTGATCTACATCCCACACCCTATCTATGGTCACGAGCTATGGATTGTGACAGAAAGAACGAGATCCCGGATAAAAGCAGCCGAAATGAGCTTTCTCCGTAGAATGTCCTCTAAGGCTCTCCCTTAGAGATAAGATGAGAAGCTCGGTCATCCGAGAGGGGCATAGAGAGGAGCCAGATGAGGTGGCTCAGGCATCTTATTAGGATGCCCCTTGGACGCCTCCCTGGTGAGGTGTTCCGAGCATGTCCCACTGGCAGGAGACCCCGAGGACGATTCTGGACACGCTTGAGAGACTATGTCTCCCAGCTGGCCTGGGAGCGCCTCGGGATCCGCCAGGACAAGCTAGAAGAAGTGGCTGGGGAGAAGGAAGTCTGGGCTTCCCTACTGAAGCTGCTGCCCCCACGACCCGACCCCGGATAAGTGTAAAATGGATGGATGAAAAGAAAAAAAATGGATGGATCAGCCTGCGTGGTTTGGGTATTTTAGATGCTATAAAACATTTTTCTGATGTCAGTTAGGAAACAAAAAAATGGTGTCGGTTGTCCTTTGATCCTACCACAAATCCCAATCCTAATCCCCTGAACCTAAATTCTAACACTAACACGCTAATCACACTAAAACTAAACCTCTAACCGTAACCTCCATAACCCTCATCTCTAACCCTAACCCTAACACTATACCTAACCCCTGAATCTTAGCCTCACCCCAACTCTAAAACCCTATCTTTAAAACTATCTACAAACCCCCTACCCCTAAATACTAACACAACCCTAACCTGAACCGTTAACCTGCATGTTTTTGGTAGAAAAACCCACAAAAAATATTTATAACCACCTTTTAACACACTCAAGGACACTTTACAATCACTATCCACTAACTCTCAACCCTAATCTTCAACCTCCCCCAAAACTCCTGGATGAAAAATGAGTATTTTTCATATTTGTCATTGTTCAGCTGCTGATCCACAATGGTTGTCCAACTGCCGACGCCGCTGAGCATTTGCCTGACCTTCACGCTCGGGTAAGACACCTCAGCTCCGCAATTTGTGACATGGAGAGTGCTGAAAATTGATTTTACATTTCTGTCTGTGGTCTTCAGTGCCTGCATGTTTTCCGGCCATCACTGGGGGGAATGGAACAACTCTCAGCTCCTGCCAACCATTCAGAAGCTGATGAAAGGATACAACCGCTACCTAAGACCCAATTTCAATGGTAGAATCATGTTCGATCTGTTAGTCTTCTTTGTTCATTGATTGAAAAAAAACTTCTTGTGTCTCTCTGACAGAGGGTCCTGTGGAAATTGGTATGAGTCTTGACATTGCAAGCATCGATGCCATCTCTGAAATCAACATGGTACAATACTCATGCATGTATTTTTTCGTAGGATGTGTCTTTTGTGTGAATGAGGCAATGACAAAAAATGCTGATTTAATACACCAAGGTGTCTCTTCCCAGGACTATACTGCAACTATCTTCCTACGCCAGCGGTGGCGTGATTCCAGACTTGTGTTCCCAGGGAACGAGAGTGTTAGTGTGGATGGACGCCTAGTGTCTCTTCTTTGGATCCCCGACACCTTTATTCCTGACTCAAAGCGCTCATTCTTACATGATGTGACGGTGGAAAACCGCCTCATACGCATCTTCAGCAATGGAACCGTTCTCTATGCACTACGGTACAATGCTCCAATTTGATTCACACAAAACGCAGAGGTCATATGCACAAAAAGAGCTATTGTACATTTACTGATGGGTATGCAGGGATGAATAAGCAAAATATGTCATTTTAGGGTGCTCAGGACAAGCTCTGATGTTTTAGTTGGTCATGAAACTGCAGCACTATCGAAACCAAAAGTGACAGAATGCTTTTAGGTGTCCCTTATCGTGCAAAAAAACATGGTACTCAAAATACCTGATAAATGTTAGCATTTTCCATGAAAAATTGAGGGTCACTTATAATAAAATAACAATTTTAAAATGTATTTATTTAATTTTATTTATGAATTAATCCAGGACACAATCCGAGTAGAATATAAACACGTCCCTGTAGAAATGAATTCTTTTGACTGACTACTTTGTGTTTTTTAACGCAGCCAAAGTTAATAACTTAATCAAGCTGTCAATATTTAAGAATAAAAAGCAAAGGACAGATCCTCAGGTTACATTCGTGTTCCATACACTGTAAGTTTAAACGGTCGTCGATCACTAGTCTACATTACACCGTGAACCCTAAACATGGACCAAAACAATATTTAAAATGACATATCCTGCACACAAATTCAGATATTCTCACAGACACTGTCGCTGACAAAGAAAAAAAAACACACCGATCGGAAAATGTTGTCTCAACAGCATCACAGCTACCATCGCCTGCAACATGGACCTGACCAAATATCCCATGGACAGACAGGTGTGCACCCTGCAGCTAGAAAGCTGTGAGTAACTGCAACTCCAACTCACTCACATCCACCATCCTCTCCTCCTGTGTTGATGGCCACTCTCATCATCATCTTCCTCAATATCATCATAATCTTTCCAAACATCATTTTAGTGAGTATAACAGACTAGAAAAGGGTTGTGCTTGGCTCAGGAAAGACTCAGGAAACTCAGGAAAGAGAATAATGTTTTGGTGCGTGTCTATTCAGGGGGCTACAACCTGCAGGATGTTGTCTTTTACTGGACCAGAGGGAATGATTCAGTCAGGGGTCTGGACACACTGCGGCTGGCTCAGTATAGCGTGGAGAGTTACTACACATCTGTGTCGGAGGCTGTGTACGAGACCGGTGGGTCTACTACATGCAATACAATTAAATTATTATACATTTTTAAAGGGTTAACTGTGTGTGTGCATGTGTGTCTTCATTCACAGGAAAATATCCCAAGCTAGTGCTGCATTTTGCACTGCGCAGAAATGTGTTATTCTTTATCTTGGAAACATATGTTCCCTCTACTCTTTTGGTGGTTCTCTCCTGGGTCTCATTTTGGATCAGCCAGTCCTCTGTACCAGCCAGGACCTGTATTGGTGAGTAATAGATGTAGGGATGGAAATTGAAAAGCAGTTATTTTCGACAACTGTTTGTTTACATGCACGAAGGTTTTGTTCATTGATCTCTTTGATGGTTCAAATGAATGATTATGTCACACACAGCAAATGTATTTTGTTGCAGAATTTTTCTCTAACATGGTGGGCCTGGAAAATGGATGGATGGATGGATGGGTGTTAAGATTGTAGTACACTATCAAAATATCTACAGTCCAATACAACTCTCAATGGGTTAATATAGATTTTTGATGTGTCAGATTTTGTGTTGTATTTTTGTTGCTAAACTAATTTCACATCTTTTTCCAAAAGGCTGTACTGCCACGGTCTTCAGATATCTAGGCTATAATAGTTCAAAACGATATTGGACGTGATTGACAAAAACTGAGGAGTGAAATCATATTCATCAAATTATCAGATTTGGTTCTGTAAATAACTGAGTAACAGATTGTAATTTTCAGAAAAATCAGTCGGGGCAAAAAAATATGTTTGATTGAAGTGTCTGATAACAGCCAGGTATAATTCTTACATGACAATACATGGCTAACACTTTATAGGCAATACTTAGCGTACAGGCAACCAGATAGCAGTTCACTCTTATGGACAAAAGACAATTGAGCCAAACGACTGTAATCTGATGAATAGAAAGGGTGGTCAGAACTAGGACAGCTGCTATGTGCAAGTAATCAACCAAACTAAACTCACCGTCTAAGTTCCAACTCCTCTGTGAGCTGAATATAAGAGTTGCACTGACAGGAAGTTTGTTCACAGGTGTTACTACGGTCCTGACAATGACGACTCTGATGATGGGCGCTCGCACCTCCCTACCGAATGCCAACTGCTTTATTAAAGCCATCGATGTCTACCTCGGCATTTGCTTCACCTTCATTTTCGGGGCTCTGTTGGAGTACGCGTGTGCTCACTTCTACACCATGCAACACCAAACCATAGAGGATTTGCATAGGGTAGGACAAACACAAACCTTAGTATAAATATATTGTGGTGATACTCACATTTGACAGCGACAATCATTTTATTTGTTTTAGAATCTTGCGAGAGAGTTCAACGAGTGCAGTGGAAATGGTTCAATTCCCATGGTCAGCTCCACCCAACCGAAGAATTCGGTTAACGTGAGGTCCCATGGTGAGGAACCCCCTGAACAGTCAAACAGCAGTGACATGATGGCCACCAGTGAAGCAGAGGCGGACAAACCAGGCCAAGGCTGCGGCCTGTCGTCGGTGAAGGATGCTTCGAGGAGGGTGGCGTCCATCTTCATTGTGGAAAATCCACACAACATCGATCGCCATGCCCGTACCGTTTTCCCCACGGCATTCTTTTTCGTCAATATTCTCTACTGGCTTTATTATCTCTTTCTCTGAGAGCTTCTTGCAAGATGCCACTGGGTTCGTTTCACCACCCCACAGCTGCTTTGTAATCCCGATGGAGACACCGGGCCAGTCGCTTGGATCTTGAAGTCATCCTACACGCTTTTGGTTGAGAAGTGAGATGTAAAAAAATAAAATAATAATCTCTCTTTATTCATTTTTGAGCGGCTGTCACTACTAGAAACAATGTCTACATGGTATCACATGATTCTACCAAGTCTGGAATTTGTCCACTGAGTGACAAAGCAAATAATTGAACTCGCACAAAAAAACAATAAAAATGTAATAATAAATATAGAACATGTCCATTTCAGCCGCATCACACTGTGTTCCATCTGACTGCCTTTTCTTTGGTGTTTTTAATACACTGTTTATAGCACACATCATGTTCTGTCATCATTTTCACAGCATGTAAAATAAGAATAATAAAACAATGATCAAACTGTTGTGCTGTTTTGTTCAGGATAATTGATGCCATTTTTAATTTCAAATGCAGAACAAATTCTGATTTGTGTGAACGTAATAAAAAAAAGTTTTTATTCCGCTATATTAATGGGTATAAGCAGACATGAATATAAAACAGGACAACACCACATAAAGAAAGGAAAATTGCATATATCTTTGAAATGGATCCATTTAATGACTTGAAGGGTCTGTAGACAACCAGGTGAGAGAATCGTAAAGTGCAAAAGTCAACCACAGGAATTGCAGATAAAAGTACAGGGTAAGACTTCCCCACATTGACATGTGTGAGTTACATTTTTGCATTTGATTGGTTGGTGAATGACTCCCCTAATCAATGGTAGTGACCACCTGCGCCGCAGGATACTTTTTAAAATGGTAGAATCAAGCTCCTGGGAGCCTTATGAAAACCGACATGAAATACACACAACGCTCAAGAGAAAGAAAACAGTAGTCATAAAAAAAAAAAAAAAAAACGTAGTTCAAAGGCACGTTGTGAATTTAACGACTTTCCATCATCTTATCACGACTTTCCATTATCTTATCGCGACACATCACGTTTGTCTTTTCTCATCCAAAATCATAGCCATGCGAGCCAACATCATGTTAGATTTGCATGCATTAACACCGCAGTATACTTTGCAACATTCCAATACAGTCCATTTCTCATTTGTGCTGACCAATTTGAGTTTCTGCATTGTTTAGGGCAAAACATCAGAATGGATCGCAGTAACCTCCTTTGGGGTGCTGAAGTACAAAAGCTCCACCTTGTGGCCAATTTCTTTCATAACAATATTGAAACGTTGGACGTTTGTGCTTCTGAATGCTGGTGAGAAGTTATCCTCAGCAGGATGGCTGTTTACGACGTTTCCGTCCTGGAATCAGTTTCAGTCAATGCAAGGACGTCTGAACATGCTGCCTTTAAGTTATTTTCTTTGATTCCCATTCCTGCAAACAGAGAAGAGGACAACAACAACATTAAATCAATAAATGACTCAATAGCAAAAAAAATATTATTCAGAACAATAAAAATGCTTCAATGCACAATGGCATTAATTGAATCATTAAAAAAACACAATACAACTCTTCGATTGCTTGCAATCATCACATCAAGCAGGCAAGAGGCATACAGAAAGTGAGCTAAAGAATTACCTTTGCTTTCTGCATGACAGTTCCTGAAGACGAAGCATACACAGAGGGAGGTCTTTTGCGCATCTCCGAGGCACAGTTTACTGGTAAGCTATCACTGTAAATATTGTAAGTCTTCTTTTTGGTCCCCTGGGGAAAAGCAATGCATTTTATCATTGTATGTGAAGGCCAGAGCGAGTAAAGATCAACAATCCTCCGTTTCAAATACCTTGAGAGGGGCGACAGTTTCTACAGGTGCACCCAGAGCTCCACCTGCCAGGCTTTTCTTCAGGTTTTCTTTAACTTGGGACAGTCGCAGTTCCAGGTCCACTCGTGCTGCTTCTTTCGCGCGACAAGCCTCTTCCAGGTGGGACACACGCTGGGTCAAGAGGAGACATCTCTTCTCTGCACACACACACACACACACACACACACACACACACACACACACACACACACACACACACACACACACACACACACACACACACACACACACACACACACACACACACACACACACACACACACACACACACACACACACACACAGACACACTTTTTGTTACTTCGACAGGTGTGTTTGTGTATTAGGTGGCAGTATGCACAAATTAGACAACAACTAAGTCCCGAACGAAGAGATCATAAAGTAGCATGGAATGAATACTGGAGACATTTTCACAAAGAAATACTTCTGAGGTTAAGTTTTACATTTCTGTTTTTGGAAGAGGAAGTAGGGTGACATCGGAGATTGTGTACAATGCAGGTCCACATTCTATGTCAGGGGTTGGAGGTAATGCACCAAAAATTGTTTGCCAAATTACCAATAGGCAAAAGAAGAAGAATCAACGTTGATATTCGCGCTTTTGCCATATTAGCAATACATTGAGGTCAACGTCAACCTTTGCATTGTTTTCCGGGATTTTACAAAATGGTGTTACCCTTGAATCGTTTGCTACATTGCGAATGGTGTCCATATTTGGACACATCATCAGGATTAAGGATTATATATTATACATGAGGAAATTAACTCATTCACTGCCAGATGCCAGACGTGCAAAAATGTGTCCACTGCCAGGGTTTTTGTCATTTTCACTCAAATACCAGGAGTTTTAGGATTACATAAACATTCAATGCGTAAAAAACCTTAGAATCTATTCTTTCATCAGAAACAAAACTTTATTCCTAAAGTATATGGGTCTGGACTAATATGAGGTATCAGGGCGGCTGTACGGAAGGCAAATGCTGCCCACTCGTGGAAAGGGAAAAACATTGCCAGAGGTCTGACCAGCGCTTTATTTGCACCCCTCGCGAGGAAAACCAAAACCTGAACAAATTTGGCAATGCTGCTCCAAGTCATATTTTCAATTCGCGAATGGCAGTGAATGAGTTAATAAAGCGTTTATGAATACTATGTTATTGATATTTTATTTATCCCCACAGACAAATTCTGTTCCCAATCAGGCCTAAATAATCTGGGTTTATGGAGGTCAGACAGAGCAGACCAATTCGACATGCAAGCTTTTGCAAGATTTCTCGTGAAAGGTTCAAGCAAAGGTGAGGAGCTGTGAGGATATGATGAACAAAAAGAATTCATTTTTTTCTTTTGATCTTTTTTTTTCTTCTTACCAGAAGCCATTTGCAGCTGTTCCTTAAGCTCTCGCTTCTCCTGTCGGAGGTTTGAGAGGGTCTTACGAATGGCATCTTTCTCTTTTTCCAGCTCTTCCTTTTCTTTCACGTAGCGCTTCGCATCCTCGTCTGCTCGGGTTTTCCCGTACCTCCCGTACTGGTTGGAATCTGCGGAGGGGTCAAATAGGACATTTATTTATCTTTTCACGCTAATTAATAATGAATACATTAAAAAAAAAAAAACATCCCATCAGATTTCCTATTGAACCTCAATGAAGGGATGATGACATAATGACACACACACACACACACCGGTGCAGAGGTAAAGGTCACGAGGCAAGAGAGCAAATCTAATGTGGCTAATAAATCTCATGTGACATCCTGAAGCTGTCATCCTGAAGCTGCGTGCTCACTCCTTTGAAGCGTCACAACATTGGAGCACAAGCCTGAGAGAGAAAGAAAGGACAACGCCAGGATCATGTTGCAAAACCCAGAATGCTCATCTCCTCTTTGCGTGGGAGAGCGGCCAAGAGACACAATGGCGCGCATGGGAGCGGCAAGCTGGAGAGCGAGTGAGACATAACAGGGGGAACTTTGAACTAAATAGATGCTGCTGACATTCTATTTTACAACAAACGGAGAGAGAAAGAGAGCCATCTTGAGGTTAGGCAAGATTAAGATGTAGTATCAGGAAAACATCTGGAAGTCCAGCAAGAGTTATCCAATGGACGAAGGGGGGCACATTTTGTGTATGTTTCCATGAGGACAGACGAAAAATAATTTTTGAAAAGTTTTGCGTTAAGATGTAAATTGTCAAAAGGATGCCGTTTAACACCGCCTTCCAAAACTATTTACTTGATGTTAGTCCATTGGGAAATCCAAACCGAAAACACTTACTTGAACCTGTTCGCTTGAGGGAAGTTAGCGGTTTGGTTTTGTCAGAATCACTGCTGGACAAACTGGAGCGCCGCTTCCCTTGGTTTCCACACTGCTTCCGGCAGTTCTCCATTGACTGGGGGTTTAAGAACAAAGAGAGGGGAAGGATGTAAACATAAAGTTCAAATACTCAGCCACTCATAGTGTTGAGATTTATTGACCTCTGATAAACGGAGGTGTGTGCATGTGTGGTTGGAGGTGGTAAGGAGTGTGTGTTTAAATGCTTGTCGGTGGACTGATATGAGATGTTTACAGGCTGTCAAACCAGCGTGACCCCTAATTGCCTTCTTGTCACCATGACGATGGCTCTTCTTCCACACTCTCACACATATTTACTGCATTTTCCAGTGTATAATGCGCACCGGAGTAAAAGGCGCACCTTCAATGAATGAAAAACGTTCATAGAGGCTGGGGTTACGCACTACTTCCTATACAGGGGGAAATAAAGTAGGGGGCTGCTGACAGTAGTTGTGAGACCTGTTGTAGCTCAATATTACTTCACATATAAGGCGCAGGGTCATCTTTGGAAGAAAATGAAGGTTTTTGTGTGTGCCTGGAAAATACGGTACACATTCACGTAAACAACATATAAACTGATCCTTGGAAGGTCAAAGCAGCCTCAAAACTTTAGAACCGAGAGGCAGATGCGCTACCCACAAGCACCGTGTCGCCAATCATTCATTACAACCATAAATAACTCAATCATGAAACATTCCATAGTGTCAAGCGAATCTATATTAGTACCTATATTTGAATAAAATCATTGAAATGAATAAAAATAATGATGATATCAAAATTGAGCGGCACCGTGTATGCCGTATCTACATTACATGATTCCATTTATGATATGTATTTATACAGAAAAAAATGCACTCAATCTCTGTGCTTGCGATTCCAACCTGCAAATTCTCATTTGGGACTTCGTCATATGTTCTGGAGTCTGTGTTAATTACGGATGACGTGACCCACCTGCATAAGAATCAGAGAGTTGGACAGAAATTCAGTTTGGTTTCAAGGGGTGATGGGATGATGAGAAGCCCCCATTCTTAATTTTCAAACTGTGTCACTCACAGGAAGGAGTGGCGAGCGGCATTGCGGATATTAGCAATGGTCTCCACGTCAACGCAATCATAATGCAGGGACTCTGGATCTGTTGTCGAGCCAGTTTCTGCCAGGAGAACCCCGAGCCATCTGCCAAGGTCCTCAGAGTTGGCTGCCTGGGAGGATATTCTGAATTAAGAGGGAGCTCACTTCTTTGGAACGGATTGCGCTTCGGTAAGGGCGAGAGAAAAACAAAACAAGAAGTAACCATCAGCTAAATAAACACTTCTGACCTCCAGAGCAGCCACAGTGGTGCTTGCTCGTAAGATTCTGAAGGCGATGGGATGCTTGGGTCCCAGGCCTGGCACCAATTCACAGCCATGCAGCGGGAGTGATGGCAAGGAGGTCTGATGATCGCCTCTGTCGTGATAGAAATGCAGGAAGCCCCTGCACACACAGCACCAGTGCTCCTGCCACTCTTGGTTGACGAGCACTGACAGATAACCTGAACGCACAAAAACAACGACATGAACTCAGAGTTAACCTCAAGAGAAAAAAAGAAGGGGGCCACTGACCTTGTCGAGGGTCGTTGTAGGGTGTTCGAGGAGTCTTCTTCTTTGAGAAGCTGATGATGCGCGTGATTTTTCGACCTGCGGCAAAGGCGCCGCGCTTCACTTTACCTAACAAATGGAAATGCTTTAAAAAATATCTCTGTGGAAGGTTAAAGTTAACCCCGATTTGGACAAAAATGTTTTGGACTCTTACAGTCATTAGTTTAGTTGTTTGTCAGAGTACGGTCATACCATCTAGGAAAGAAATCGATTCCATCCATTTTCTATATAGCATATCCTGTTCAGGCTCGTGGCTATTTGCACATACACGGACCTACATTCATGTGTTATTCTCACTCACCACTTTCTCGGAGGTTCTCCCCCATTGACACGCCAACGCTGTCTGAATCGGAATTGTTCCTCTCTGTAGATAACCTCTGAGGAAGAGCACACATGCATACAAACAAATGGATTGCAAATTTCCCCATTGTGGGACGAATAAAGGTTTTCTGATTCTGATTTAGAGACAGGGACGCTTTTCTATTCAATGACCCAAATCCATTTCTTTAGAGTTTTCAAATGCAATCTTGGGTTTCTGTGTTGCGCGACCAACAACTTATTTGCCCATTCCACTAGTTTTTTTCTTCTCAAAGTCTACCTCAGGAATTTGTTTCGCTTATGTGCAGTGTCTACCATAGTCAGTCAACTTTGAGTGCACACTGCACAGCCCGACAATGACTCACCCGCAGCATTATTATTGACGTATAAACAAACCGTCAGCTAACACACCTTGCCTCTGCCCGACACCGGTAGTGGTGTTTGCTCTCTTTTGACAAACAATTGATTAAGAAAATTGATGTTGACACCTCAATTGCTGCCTACTGCTGAGTTTTTCCTTACCGCAGCTGCCAAAAGAATTTTAATTTGCGGGTACAAGCATGCTATCGCCTTTTGACTCACCTTGTCGACTTCGGTTTTCCTCAGAACGACAGGCGACGGTGAAACCTCTGGCCCGGTGAATTGATCCTTCACCTCTCTGACCACCTGTGGGTAATCATTTATTCATGTCAAACAATCTCTGTCGATGTCGTACTCGACTGTTTCATATTGAGCTATACTAAAAAGACGTTTCAAAAATAAAAATGACCACATAAACTTCACTTTTTTTTTTTTTTTTTTTTTGTTTTTTTGTTCTTTTGACTTCAAGACGGCGCCGCGAGAGTGGCTGCCTTTCCAGCAGCTCATGTATTTCGTTTTTCTACTTTCATTCCTTTCATCACTTTGCTGCTGTGAAATGTAAATTTCTCCACTGTGTGACTAATAAAGGCATATCCAATCCAATCCAATCCAATCCAATAAACACCGAAATGGCTTTGCGTTTAAATGACACGTTCCCAGATTGACCATGTGAACCAAATCTAGCAAAGTTTTAAATCGTGTTGCAGTTACCCCGAGCCATCTCTCTGCCTGCTCTTGGCTCTGCACAGCCAGCACCAGTGCATCTCCGTTGGGTAAGGTGAAGCGGAGTTCATGGTGCTTCCGTTTGCTGTCTTTTGGGGCGTAAACCACCGTGCACTGGGGTAGTAGCAGGTCCACGTAGGGGCATGTGTCCTTGGAACTCTTATAACACTGCCCAGTGACAAAACAGGCAATAGTAAACCACATTATTTGTTGTTGTGAGATCGAACAGGGGATGTTATCAATTTAACAATATCTCTATTTTCATATAAAGGCTCTGTGAATTGGTTTATCTGTCGAACATTCCAAACTACAACCACAATAATAATAGCATATGATTCCAGTTCAACATGGATCACAAAATATTGTGCTCATCGTCACAATATTTTCTGGCATTTCCTCACTTGTAGTCGATTCTCCCGTATAACCGTGAGCTGTTTGGTCCACTGGCCGAAGCGTTTCTTGCGTAGGAGGAAGGCACAGATGCGACAATCTCGAGTCGGGGGCATGGAGCTCTCATCTGAGGGCCACTGATGAGTAAGTCGCACACCAGGGTTCCTCTCTTCCTCGTCTTCTTCGTATGACTCATAGGAGCTGCTCAGAGCGTCAGAATCATTATCTAAAACAGCAGAGGGAGGGATGTCAAAATTCTTATCCTTGAATTACATTTACGTGCCGGTATTCGTGTAGGATTAACTCACAAGAGTTTTTACGATGGGAGTTGATGCGATCGGTTGGGTAGTTGCTGTCCGCATCTTCATATCCATCCTCTATGGAGTTGGGAGGGCTTGGTCTGACTGCAAAAACAAATGAGTAAGTATGCAGTTGTACCTTAGCTTATGAATGCTTTAGCTCAAAAACTTTTCGATTTACGAACGTTAAATGCGCGAGCATATAATGTTGGCAGGTGAACTAGTTTTCGACGGACGAACCAAACCCCATGGAGCGCCATGGTGGCTGGCAGACCAGCTTTCGGCAGAAGAACACCAAACCACACGGTCGAACAGCGCCACGGTGGCTGGCGGACTAGTTTTCTTTGAGTGCGGAAGTAGTTTGTCATCAAGTGGAGTACTTTTGCTATTATGGGGCCGAAAAAGACGCCACCACAGGCTAGTGTTAAGCTGAAGAGGACACAAAAGAAAAACTTCTCTTGATTTAGAATAATTAAAAGCAGCTAGCAGGGGACAGTGTGAGTGAGGGTATTATCGCCAAGAAAGCACGGCAACTTCACTTGGATATCATCAAGAAGCAACCTGAAAGTTCATCATCCATTGGCAACTACCATCACAAAGGTAAATAGAACAACTTTATGATACAGTACAGTTTATTTCTTTAATTACAATAAAATAGCACATTTATTATACATACAATAATGTATCTGTGTAGTTTTCAAGCTTATTTTGCAGAAAAATATGTTTTATGGGGACCTGGGAACGGATTATTTTCATTTTAATGGTTTCTTATTGGAAATAAATGTTCTGGAAGACAAACCTTTCGTCTTACACACCCTTTCGGGGAACCAATTAAGTTTGTAAACTGAGGTATCACTGTATTATGAAATCATTGACTTAAATTATTTTTTTCTAATTTACTGTTTGTCACCATTGCTAAAACCCACCGTTTGAAACCTATAGCAGCTACACGAGTGAACCACCTTCCATTACACCTGAGCAGTGCCACAGGCTGATAGCATCCATACCAGGGCGCATTGAAGCAGTAATTCAGGCAAATTACGAATCACGAACTGAGTACACAGAATTATTATACTTTTCTGATGGTTGACATTTCATTGATTTAAACTCCTTTTTTTCTATTTATTTCATGTGATATTGTAATTTTTGAGACTTCGATTTTGCGGCTTTTATAAACTGTACGCCATAAAATTAAAAATTCGAACAAATAAAAGCTTGAAATATCTTGGCGCCCCGAGAGTGGCTGCCTTTCCAGCAGCTCATGTATTTTGTTTTTCTACTTTCATTCCTTTCATCACTTTGCTGCTGTGAAATGTAAATTTCTCCACTGTGAGACTAATAAAGGCAAATTCAATCCAATCCAATCCAATGCATCTTATAAGGCTAAATTCTTTTCACCTTTGAAGTTGAATTACTTCAATGAATGAACATTTTCATGATATTCTAATTTTCTGAGTAGTACCTGTAGGGTAAGCCTTTGAGAATTCTTTTTTTTACGAGGGAGAAATGAACCACTCCAATTATGCTCCTAAAATTAAGCATTTGAAGTCAGAAGAAACACCCATATGTTTAAAATATTTGACAGTTGACTGGATGGGAATAGGGAAAAACAAGTCATGTCAAGGAAGGACGATGTTTACCTCTTGTGATGATGTATTCGGGCATCTTGCCCGGACTGAGTGGCACTGCCTCCTCATAATAGTCCTCAGGCGGAGGAGTTGTAGGCAAAGGAGGAGCGGAGCCTGGTGAATGCACACCTGAAGAGTCCCCACAGTTCTGAAAGGTGAGATTGAAAGATATACTATATCCCAAATGTTTTCAATAACTATGATCAATGTGTTTGTTCCCATTTAAAGGAGCTATTTTATGAAAGTGATTCAGTGGCTGAATGATTTCTTGGGTGGGGCTCTACATCTTAACTTACAGTGCCATGAGTATGTGGAAAATCTCGCAACATGGAATACGCAATATTTTACTCACTAAGGCCTCTGAAATCATCTACACTTCACAATCTTTGTTCACATCGTTAGTTTTGGAAAAGAAAGGCGGGAAAGACTAGGATGGACTTTAAATGATGCAGAGAGTCACACATATCACACCAACACCGTTCCAATTTAACACCCACATTTGGCTAGATGAAAAAATGTGGACACTGACCTGTTTCAAAGTTTGACTTTGTGTGTCTTTTTCTAGCTTCGAATCATCAGTAATGTCCTTTAGGTCTCCAAGCTCAGAGTCTGGACATGAAAAAAACTTGTGCTTAAAAACTAAAATTACCAGTACGGACGCTCCCCATCTGATGAACATTCAAGTTACGAACAACAGTACATACGAAGATTTTTGCGGGTATGTCGAAAAATATTCGGACAGAGATGCTTTCAGTTAGATTTTGTGTTGAGCGCCTTTTTCCGAGTAGTGCTTCTTTCCGCCGCTAATACTGACATGAGGCGCTATGAGAGTTCGCCCAGCATCCACCCCGCATCCGACATCCTCTGCGCAGTTCGTCGCAGTGCCTGAGTGTGTCAACGTATCTTCAGCGTGCTAAGAACTAGTGCATTTTTATTGTTAAATATAACGTGCATCCAGTATTCAACATGTTTGGTGAAAAGCAAAAGGCTTCTAGTGAGAGTGCAAATGTAAGTGCAAACCATTTCATTTGAAATGAAAGATACAAAATATATCAATGAAGCAATTCACGAACGAATTCACCTGACGAACAACCGTATATCGTTCGTAAATTGGGGAGCGTCTGTACACCCTGTGTACTGTTAAAGTGTTAAATTCAAACGCACCAAACTTCTCAAAGAGCGACTCCACGAAGCTGGTGCCGTTCCTATACACTGCTGAGTTGACATAGATGTAATCATTTCCTGAAACTGCAATAAAAAAGGCAAAAATTAACATGGGTGGCGTATTTATACTTTCCCCTGGTTATCGTGATTTCTCTTATTGACCTGATGGCTGGATCTGCTGCAGGAGGTTCCAAACTGAGGTTTTCTTCTCTTGTGTGGAGGAACTCAGAGTCTCCTGGTCCAGCAACTTCAGGAGAGCATTCAGCTCACTCACCAACTGCTCCATTGCTGCATTGATATAAAATGTCAGGGGAGACGCAGAGCGGGTGGGTGTATCAGCAGAGAGTAAATGTCAACCAAAAGATGTCTAAACATGCATTATATACACATAAGCTTCTGATATTATACACATAGGCTGTGTCTTTTAACTTTGCTGTATATTTTGCTTTTCTAAACCTTTCACCTTTCACAGTCCATGAACATCACTCTCCTCCTCCAATCAGAGCCAGACTAAACAATACAAGAATAGAGTGACAGGACACACGTGTACAACTCCTCATTAAACCAGGAAACTTGAACTGTGGGGGAGCAAAACCAGCAAATTAATCATCAAACTAAAAGGAACCAACAATCATTCTTGTGCAGCATCGTGGAAGTATATAATGGCGAGCAAAGTCAAATTACAACCAAACCAAGAGGCAAAAGGAAAAGTTTTCATGGTGTGCCGAGATATAAGACTGACAAGAAAAAAGATTGGAGAGCATATTTACGATGCAGCAGCCAAGCTTTTAATTTGTAGACTAACTCTTTATCTCAGTTGGGAGATGTTAAGGCGTGCACAAACACAAAAGCCTGGAAGCGGAGCTCATGTCATGACACACTTTTTGGAATGCTTACATTGGAAGTTGCTGAGAGATGTTTTACTTTTTGCTTTTGCAAAGAGGCATTAGAACCTACACTCTATTTTCAAGCCCCGAAGTTCCTTTGATTTTCAGTGTGGATGGTTGTCATGGTGACAATACAACACATAAAACTGGATTCTGCGACTTAAGTCTCATAAAAAGAAGACAGATTTGTTTTTTATTGGGTTTTGCTTGGTGATGACACAGGTAAAGATTCACACCTTTGATCACGTCTCCAGCATTCCCAGCTAATGTAGCAATGTCTTGTCTCATGAGCCCCAATTATATAAAAACAACCAAAATGTACCAGCTTTCAACGCTATGCATTTCCTCATGCATATTTGGAGCTATGGAGTTACTAAAACGGTACTCGTTGAAAGAAAGACCTCTGCTGAAGCAAAACTGTGAAGTTCAACAAAGTCCATTAAAAATCATCATATCTTTCTAATAACAGAAATGTCAAAAAAAATACCACAGGTGCACCAACTGTTTGCGGCCTGTGTGCAGTCGGTGCACCTCCAGACCAATTGGCAGTGAAAAAAGTACATTAGCAGCACGGTAAAGCTAAAAGTATCAGCTGGAAATGCCCCAATATTGCAAATGTCCCCATTGTGGGACTATTAAAGGCTTTCTGATTCTGATTCTAACATCTCAACCACCATTTGGTTTTAATTCTTGTGTTATCTGAGTTGTTGCTAGACACCAAAGGCCTCGCCGCCACCTACCCCCACCTCCACCGCAGTTGTGTTGAATGTTTTCCTCCAACAATGTTGTGTGATCTTCTTGACAATTGGTCGGTGTCACTGCTCCCACCCTGGTAGCTCCTAAAGTCGATCCCCTTAGCAACTTGCACTGGCCATCTGTGCCAGCGACCTGCTTCATTTTCAGAGTCTAGACCAGGGGTGGGCAAACTTTTTGACTCGCGGGCCGCATTGGGTTCTAAAATTTGACAGAGGGGCCGGGCCAGGAGCATTTAGAGGGAGTGTTTGGGCCGGAAATACTAAACCTAAAGCATTAAAGGACAACCGACGCCTCCCGACAAGTTATGTCCGTAATTAATAAAATCACTTCAAATGACTTTGACTGAGCGTATTTTACAAAGATTCCACAGCATATAGCTATAGTTTAAGTTTTAAGACTTGCGCTGAATATTTACTAAGTTTTGTTTTCGAGTTGATGACGATGCCCATGTGGCGTCACGTTTGGACCGCCCCTGACCGAGAAAGCGACACACAATGCATTTTGGGTACTTTGTTTGGTCTGAAAACTTCATGTTGATCCGTGTTGATGGCGAAATTAGAAGGAAAACACATAAATAACGCCATGGTGAATCGTTGTGTGTTGCACCAAGACAACTATTTGATATTCACTGACACAAATTCCCAGCTGACAAATCAGTCCATTTCCAATGGAGCTTGGGCGCAATCTTCTGCATTTTGTGGGTGCTACATTGCTGTCATTGGCGGCTCGAATTGATATGGGAGGACTCCTTGAATCAATTGCAAGCATTTATTCTTTCCTCTTCAGAACTTGAATCATATTCATAACTGGATGAGTAACGAGAAAACATCTTCTCCGAATCTGAAGCCATTGTTTTGATTCTCGAGCAAGGCAAGACGTCATGGCGTGATGTCACGAACAAAGGGGTGGCACCTTCTGAAACTGGCCATTTCCGGATTCATTTTGAAGTCATTTTTATTGGTGTTTTTCATTTAACTAAAAATATCAGCCTGCCTGATTTGGGTATTATAGATGCTATAAAACGTTTTTATAATGTCAGTGGGAAACACAAAAAAATGGTTCCGGTTGTGTGCAAACCTCATAGCACAGTAAGAACCCAATTTATTAACTGTCTTTCAAATCTGAAAAATATCCCTGATCAGTTAATAAATTTGTCTCAAGGAATATGGCGTTTACATACTATTTCACAGATACTTGGAGGAGGAAACGGAAATAGATTAAAATAACATATGCACTGTGATTCATCAAGATTGCGTCTGTTTTAATACGTTTTCATTGAAGGGGCAAAGTTAAAGAAATCAACATTTATTGAAAAATGGAATCACTTTCAACATTCAAAACATATTATTCCACAACGAAATATTCAAGCTCAATAATACCTACTTGTGTTAAATTCCGTCAAATCATAGATGGTTTGTCCTGACCGCGCGCTCAACAAACTCCTCACTGAAAGCCCTCGCCTTCACGCGCAAACAATACACGTGTACCGTCGCCGAGCACACAGACATCGGCAACCTGCAGTGAAATTTGCATACTCGGCACGGCAGCCAATCAGAAGCCTGCTTCTTTCTTCCGGACTTTCGCAAGCGTTATAAAGTCGTCCAATTGCATATAATTTTCCAAAATAGATGCACAGAACCTCAGCCCAGAAGAAAGATTTAAAAGAGGCTAACAACATATGTGACGCTACAAAACGTAAATTTACATTAAACCTGGCCCGCGGGCCGTAGTTTGCCCAGTCTAGACCCATAAGACCTGTTGAACCGTGCATCTTGTTGGGGTCAGCTATGGGGCAGTCACTCAGCCAGAAGAATCTTTGTTGGGAAGGCAATAAGGCCTGGCCCACTAAACACACACACGCACGCACGTGCGCGCACACACACACACACAAACACACACACAAACACACACACATACACACACACACACAACAGTAGATTTATTAAGGTGGCATAGTAAATTGGTAGTGTATGCATGTGCAAGTTTTAGGAGCGTATTAATTATGCTTTGACAGTTTGACTAGCAATGTATTCACTAGGGTGGGTGTAAATGTGGTGCACACCCCTAAGCAACAGAGATACTTTCCTGGGGTAGATCGTCCTATAGGCTGAACAATGGACCACTAACACTCCAGTCTAAATGCAAATAGAGCTGCAAGTCCATGCTAGCTTTAAACACATTTCCTTATATTGTACTCAAACCAACCACACTTGTACTCCTTGTAAAGTTGGCATGAAGAAGTGATTCATGCATGGATCAGCCACTTTGACCCCACTCATTATGACGTGATTCACTGTGCAAGGGGGATTGGGAGGCTCACGAGAGTCGGATCACTTGGCTTCATAAAAGCAGTCTCTCTGCCAAATGTTGCAGCTGTTTAAATTGTTACTCTGCATTTGAAGTTACGCTTTCCCCAACATTTGAGGGAAAAAAAACAATCAATGCAATCTGATTCATGTACTTCACATTTCAACTAGTCAGCACTAAATCTAATCTTGCCAACTAATCAAGGGTGTGCCTTGACACAAAACTCTAGCAGCAAAATAGTCAGAATCAAACTCTAAAATCAGATCTGCTGAGCTATGCTTTTCTTGCCAACATTAGAACTTGAATGTCCTACTTATCAAGTGGGTCGCGGATAAGTATACCGATAAATCATGACTTCATAATTAAGACATGCGAAATGTCATTAGAAAAGAACACATTAATCAACGTAAAATTTGCAAATGTTCAGAAGTATTGTGTATTTGTGTTACAAAGCGGTTGAGGATAACCCGAGTAAGATCTAGGTCACCTTTTCATTCAAAGCAGACAAAGCTACATCCTGAAATTGTTGACACTTAAAATATTTAAGGGATATTGTCGACCTAAAATTCATAGCATGGTAATGTGAACCATAAAAAATACATTGTGCTGTCTTTGCTTTCCCAGCAGGAATGCTTGAAGCTAGTCAGACGCTTTGGCCTCTGTCAACCATTGATATCCTCTCACTTGTATGACAATTGCTGGTAAACACCACACGCATTCCTCACCTCGTTAATGGTGCAAAGTGCGGTCCCTGACCAAAAATGCAAGTGTGGACTTTTTTTTCAAAAGCAACTCTGCAACTGATGAGGTGAGTAGAAGCGAGGAAGGAGGTGTGTGCTGACTTGGGAATCGAATGCAGTCAGCAAACACAGCACCTGTGGTAACATATCCAACAACGCCTGATATGAAAAAATATATATATAATCTGACCTCAGGCGAGTTGTTTTTCTCCCTAACAGGATTTGCTGATCCTGCTGCACTCATAGATTTCAAGACACACGCATAAATGACCTTTGTTCTCTGTGACAGCTCAGTCATTCAACAGCCATTTTGCGTCACCATATTGTTGCACATATCCCAGCGAATTACAGAGGAATTTGGCTACACACCGACTCTCCCGCGAGTTTCCAAATCAGCTGAGCTAAGGCAACAAAAAGTCACTTTCACAACAATTCAGCCCTACGAAAGTACAGTACACCAACCAGTACAGTTTGGTTTATTGTTTCCAGGTTTTGGTGGCCATCCGTCAGGGAATCCAAAGGATGAATCTCGGCCCACCTCTATTGATAGTTGAAGAGAGGATTGTTACTTCAGGAGTAGAACATTTTGATCGGCCGTGAAGTGAGACACAAATGATCCACAGTGCTGCTGAGCCACCTTTCTTTGCAAGTCTTTTGGACTATGTCTATACCAGTTTTACACATTTAGTCGCTGACCCTTTTTCCCAGTGTTATTTAAAAAACAGCTCAAGTGTATCTAGATTGGAGAGCATCTTTGAACAGCAATTTTCAAGTAATTGCCAAAGATTATCAAAGGGAATTAAATGTGAAATTTTATCAGGCCATTCCAACACGAAAATATCCTTTGATCTAAAGCATGCAGTTGTAGCTCCAGTTTTTATGCATAACCTACACTTTTGGTCATTGTGTTACTGGAAGATGATTCTCCTTCCCAAACTAAAGCCTTTTGAAGTCTCCACCAGATTTTCTTCCGAAGTTGCCATGTATTTAGCTTCATCCGCCCTCCCATCAACTTTGACCAGGTAGCCCCCAATCATTTATGAAGAAAAGTGATCCCGCAGCATGATGTGGCCACCACCATGTTTTGATGTGAGGAGGGGGGTTCTGGTTAATTTGCAAGTTGAATTATGTTGGACATTGCTCTTTGTATTTATGGCCAAATAAATCCACGTTGGTTTCATCTGACCAAAGCACCATATCCCAAAATGTTGGTGTCAAACAGGACTTCTTCTGTCCTCTGCAACACTACCTGATTTGTGGAATGCACAACACATAATAGTGGTCTCATGCACAGATTTTGCTACCTGACCGTTGGATTTTTACAGCTCGTTCAGAGTGACGATCGGCCATTTCGCTACTGCGCTGACCAGGGGCATAGTTAAGTATTGGGGGATTATACATTCAAGAAAGGAGCAGCACAAAGTCATCAATAACTTGGACAGTATTTGCTGGAGTCACTTGGAATCCTAGATGATACTGTGGTCCGTGTGTTGGATCTTGGGATCCATAGTGTATATTCATAATTCAACACTTTTTGATGTTTATTTTGGGACGTGTGGGGGTTGGGGTGAATCCTCCATTATTCACTGAAAACCCGTTTTGATACTTCGGCCACGAACAGCACTGCTTTGCCACCATCTGGTGTTAAAGATCTTGGAGTGAGATAAGACATTCGCACTCATGAGGATAATTTCTATATTATTGGTATTCTTGGTGCACCTAAGATTGATTACAAAACAATTTTTTTCTTTGGAGGGGTGGGGGCAATTACTCACACTCTTCTGCCATTCCTGTCCGAATATTAAAGTAACACTCTACCTGGTTTTGCAATTGTTTCCAAAAAACAAAAACATTGCATTCAACAATTTATTTCTCCTGTTGAAGAAGCGTTATGTGTGGGTGTGACCAACCTTTCTGACGCTGAGCAGCTCATTTTACAACATAATGTTTTTGGATTTCATTGCATCATGATGAGATGTGCTAGATGTTATCACAACAGCCCCAAGCATTGGTACATCGTTTCTTGGCTTATATACCTCATATTTGAATCTGTACACATTGACTCAGTGTGATTGTCCAAAATATTCCAATTTTGTCTCATCTGACTAAAATAGACAATCCCCAAAAAGTTCTTGCATGTCACTATGCATTTGGCACCTTCCAGACTATCACCAGTTTCAAGCGATTTCAGGGTCACTGTGGATTTTGTTTTCTTCCATAAAGACATAAAAGACTACAACCAATATCCTATAAACATACCCTTGTAGGGGATAAACAATCAGATTGTCCAACTCAAGCATATGAAATTGAATTGTATTATATTATAAAGCACTACAAGAAACAAAAGGCTGATCGCAAAGAGTTTCTTGCAGCTAAAAAGATTTATGTGGAAGTCTACAAGTTTACCACCCTGATTCAGACAGGAATAAGGCAAGGGGAGCATTGGGTAAAGCTTACCCTCTACAGCAGTCGCCGAGAGTCCGACCATGGTCCCAGGTTACAGAGAGATTCATTCATACAAACAAGCTGAGAGTGTGAGAAGTATTCCAGCGTCAGGCCTGGCGGTGTTGGTGGAGGTGAGCTCCAGCCTGCCTGCCTGCTGCTGAAATCACAGTCCCTCCTTTCCCTTCCTCCCTCTGATCTGTTATCTCTACACTCCCTCCCTCCCTCCCTCCATCTGCCCACTTCTCTTTTCTTTAGGGGAGTAGGCGAGTAGCTGCTGGTGTGTGTGTTCTTATTAGATCCTTGTTTGATCTAATCCTAAAGGATTGAGCAGCACCTAGGATAGTTTCTCAGGCCCAATAAACATACTCTTCTTGTTATTTTTTTGTTGAGGTTTTAATATGATTTGCACATTATGTCACTTTTCCCTCACATTTGTGAAAGCACATTCACCATTTGAAAGAACTTAGGAGATACAATTTTGATCCGAGTGATAATTTTAATGGACATGTTTTTTCTTTGCAAAAGTGAGGCGAAAAAGGGAGTGGAGTCAGTTGAGGGGGAGGCAAGTCGGAATTTTTCAGTGACTTAATTCTCGCCCTCAGGCTGTGACATGATGAAACATGCCTTCACTAACAACAGCATGAACGTGACAGTTATAAACCCTCCAGCATGAAACAATATATAACCTCAACAACCCCTTTCATAGAGCCATACTGTTATCAAATTGTTAATGTGTGTAATGTTACCCATTATAGATATTTCGGCAAAAGTTAAGAACTATCATAAGTGTTAGCCAGCCACATTATACACCTCTCTAGATTAAAAGATATCCAATGTATTGTGTTAGAAATCCAAGTACAAGAACAATAATGTGAATTTGGTAGTCAGAACAAGGTAGAAGTGTACCGCATCATTCTGGACCCGGTTTCTGAAGCAAAAGGCAGAGCCCACTTCAAGTCACTTTTCCCTCCCATTTCTGAAATACTGAATGAAGATCCAAGGTCCTGTGTACACATTACTCACCCATGGATAATAAAGCATTTAAGGAATTGAACAACCCAACATTAAATAAATAAATAAATAAATAAATAAATAAATAAATAACACATTTCTTTGAATAAAAATGTCTGTCATTCCACCCCAAGCACTGTGTTTTTTTTTTTAACACTGTGTTTTATGGAAACTATAAGAACGCGCTATGATCCACCAGGGGCCCACCATGCTTGGTTGAGCTGGGTGTGGAGGAACTAGAGTTCTGACCTCAACCCCATAAACACACCTTCGGGATGAGCCAGATGTCTGATTTTGAGCCAGGAGAAAGTTATGGAATCCATCTGAACGGTCATTAAAAAAAATCTGACAGATGTACAGTCAGATGTTGTACAATGTGTGCAAAATAAAATAATAGGTGTCTTGGAAATTGATCATATTGTTCCTGTGCTTGGTTAAGTATTTTTGTCCTTTTCACCCATTGTTTCTAGAGCGTAAAAACGGACTCAGAGGACCTTGACTGATCTTTGGGAAGAAAATTTTGAATGAAAACATCTATGATAATATACAGTGTAAATTTGTCACCTGTTTAGACATTTTTTTTCCTCCAAACTGCGCTTAAATTATTCAGGCTGTGACAAATACCAGACACGCTCTGGTTATGGTATTTCAAAACTCCACACAGTGACCAAAGGTGACCATCGAAGCCTGGAGTCAAGCTGTGAACTCACAAGATGATGGATGCCAGAGGACGGACAGCAAAAGCAAACTAAGCCATAAAACACAACTTTACCTTGAAGCATCACTGGGCACGCTTGTTGTCATGTTTTTGAGTCAAACCAGGCAACCCAGGAATTCAGCCCACAATACCAAATACCAGTCTGACAGTCCAGAGGCATCTCCTTGGGAGAGCTGCATGTAATGAAAACGGTGGGGCTTTTCTTGGAAGTCCATCCTCCTTCCTTATTGTCTTTGGACACGTTGGATAAACAAATATTCTCAAACGTGATCGGACATGAAAGTACGCCGCAGGTCTGAGATTTTGGTCTGCGGGATGTGAACAAAAAGAAAGGTTTACTTTCATGAAAAGGGCAACTGTGGTCATATATCACGTGAATCACAGCAAAGGTTAAGTTAATATGTTTACCTTCCTATCTTGTGTGGATTGCGTGCGTAACATCACAACTTAAAGGACAACCAACGTCACATTTTTGTTTTTTAACTGACACCAGAAAAAAACGTTTTATAGCATCTAAAATACCCAAAACACGCAGTATATTTTAGTCAAATGCAAAACACCAATAAAAATGACTTAGTGTCCAAAATCTGCAAAAAATTGAGCTGCGAATTGGGCATTTTGAGAAAGTCCCGCCCCCAGTTCGTGACGTCACGCCAAGACGTCTTGCATTGCTGCAGAATCAAAACAATGGCTTCAGGTTCGGAGAATGCTTTCTTGTTACACATCCAGTTATGAATATGATTCAAATAGTTCTGAAGAGGAAAGCATACATGTTTTCAATCGATTAAAGAATGTATTCCGTGCCATTATGAGGCAACATTGAGGGGAGATGTCTCAACGAAAAAGAGGCACAAAATGGCGACCTCCTGTGGCCACCTCCGTTTCCACGGGCTGATAAATTCCTTATATGGAGCTTGGACGCCCTCTTCTGGCCTCCTGGCAGCTTTTGGGTGTAACACGAGGTCCCCAGACCAAACAGGTACAGCAAAATACATTGACGTGATGGAAAGACCGCTACAATGCGTCTTTTGTACGGTGAAGGGCGGTCCTTTAGTGACGTCACGTACGGACTTGTCACCAACTCACAAACAAGACTTCCTGAATATTCAGCGCGAGTCTTAAAATGTAAAATATAGCTATATGCGGTGGAATCTTTGTAAAATACACTCAGTAGAAGTCATTTGAAGCCATTTTACAAATTATGGACACAACTTGTCCGGAGACGTCGGTTGTCCTTTAAGCTGGAGAAAGGTAACTTCTCTAAAACAGTGATGCGATACGCGCTGCGTCATTAAGGTGCGTGTAGCCCACATGCCAACAACAATGGGGCAGACTTGAGAGTACAGTATTTCAAATTGCACTTTGCGAGCTGTGCCAACAAAGCTTCGTCTCTCCAGCATGTGCCACCAGGTCACTCCCACCCTACTCTTCAAATTCCAGGCATTTCGCAAGAGTGACGGCTCTCATCTCATGTCTACACGACATGTCTGGGCATTCATGTACTGTACAGTCCATTCGGCAGCACTAAAACCAATGTCTTTTTAAACGTTTCATCCCAATCAATCTGTCTCCCGCTTGTAAAGTCTGATGGTGCAAGTTGAGGAAGTAGCGAGCCATGGACGTGTGATGTTGGCTATCCAACGGGGCAAAGATTTGTAGATTTCTCGAAGCATTTCTTTATTTTGATCAGCTCACCACGTTACTTGAGGGCTCAGTGGTCTGAGTACACTGATCCAATTGCATGGGAATAAGTGGAGTGAAAACGTCAAAGAAAGAGAAGAGACCTACTGAAATGACAAATTGCAGACATGCCGCCATATGCAGCGGTACCGCCCAAGCATAATGAATGTCATGACCTATGTTGTAGGCCACCTGTGTGTGAATTTAAGTTGACTAATCGGATCACGTAACAAAGCAGTATGTAAGCGGATTTGCGGTTTGCGATATATGCCTTCCCATTGATAATGTACTGCATTTTCATCCAAATTGATTGACAGCTCCATCTCATCCCCCTTAGAATGTTACATCAGCCTCTGGCGTTTACATTCCACAGCAAAGTAGATTATTACCACTCTGTTATTACAGTTCTCAGCTCAAGAAGTACAATTTGCGGGGCGGGTTTGCTTTTGGATGTGTGTGTTTGGATGTTCAAAACAATACGAAAATCAATTAATATACATAATATATTGTACTTAGAAAATAATTTTTCCTATCCAATGGAAAAAAATGTTCTCTGTGCGTAAAAAAGAGGGTACAACAAGTGCTGAAGGATGAATGACTCTCTGTGTCTTTGTGTTGTCATATTATGTTGTTTTTTTTAACTTCAAGATGGCGCCGCGAGAGTGGCTGCCTTTCCAGCAGCTCCTGTATTTTTCAACTTATTTCTTCCCTTTTCTCTTCCTTTCAGAACTTTGCTGCTGTGTTACTTCCCGGTAGAGTGAACGGCTGCCGCTGCTTACTCGCACAAAAAAAAACTTCTTATCCCGTGACTGTAAAGTGTCCTTGAGAGTTTTGAAAGGCACTTAAAATTAAATGTACAGTATTATTATATTATTCTAGATCTGTTAACACCCCCCCCCCCCCGCCTCCCAAAAATAGACAGATGCTCTCAAGTAAACAATCCTTGTAATCGATGAAAAGGTTTCTTCAGCCGTCATCTGTACTTCTTTGAAAGACTTACAAGACCTTACGATAAATAAGGTTGTACAAATTGAATAAAAAAGCAGGATTATCATTATATTAAAACATGTAGGAGGACTTTTAAAGAAACTAAATGCCTGTGACTGTAAAGTGACCATGAGAGTTGTTAAAGGCGCTTAAAAATGGAATGTATTATGATTATTATGATTATTAAGTTAATCGGACAGAATCAATCTTTGAAATTTTCATCTTGATGGAGACTAAAAGCATCTCAATTTAAGACTGAACTAGGGTTTCAATTTTGCAGTAGTTCAAACCCAGTGGCGGGCCGTGGATTTAATCGTGAGGCCTTCAGTAGTGCTCCGTCTCAATCAATCCAGATTGAAAAAAAGTGTGGTGTGATTTACCACAAGTCCACTAGAGGATACCATTAGCCAAGAAATAACTGACAGATCTTTCTAAATGATGTCAATTTTCTCTTGAAAAGTCCATCTTGAAAATGGCTTTAACAGTAAATCTCTGACCAAATCTATTTCTTCTCCTCCGTCAGCCATTGTGGATTGACGAAACAAAATCAAAACCCGCAACCCTAATACGGATGAAGCGGTACGGATAATGGATGGATGGATATTTCCTGATGCAGCACGCTACCAATACAGTGTGCTGGCTCTGGCCAGTACAGTGAGACCTCAATTTACGAACTTAATTGGTTCCCAGACAGAGTGTGTAAGGCGAAAAGTGTGTATCTCAAAAAAAATTCCCATAGGAAACCAAAAATGGGAATAATCCGTTCCCGGGTTTCCATAAAATATACTTTTCAACTAAATAAGCCTTAAAACTACACACGGCCTACCTTATCCTATGTATAACAAATGTGATATTGTATTGTAATGAAAGAAATGCACTGCACTGTATAATAAAGTCACCTTATTTACATTGATGGCTCTTAATTGACACCTGCTGCTTTCTGACTCGTAAGGTCTTACGAAACTGAGGCATCACATTATCATTCATCATGTTGATGATTCTCATAGCCTTTTCTGGATTGAACTGTTCAATAAAAGCCTGCACATCAACTGTTGAATGGCCTGCTTCTGCTTGTCCTCTTGAAGGCAAATCAAATTCTCTGTGTTGATGACCTCATTATGGTCAGCAACAAGCCCTTCGACGTCATCTGCATTCACTTCGAGTCCCGTAGGTGCTGGCACAGATTTTACGACAACAAAAGGCGCAAGTCCGATGATTCCACGGACGCGGAATACAACGTGACAAAAGAAGGCGGGCGGGGCGAATAAAATGGCACACTCGCGTCTAACAATTACCTCGTGCAAAGCAAACTGTTGGATTTGCCAGCACATAGCGCCATGCACTTTGGTCGTAATCATGTCACTGGTGAGGTGACAGTGACTCATTGAAAAGAAATGAAATTGAAGTGTCGCGCCAGATCCGCCAGATCCGCCAGATCCAAAGGTCGTGTGCTTGATGGACCGGCCGTGGTGGGTGTGTATTATGAAAATAGTGCTTATTATGAGGCTTAATTTTCATAAATTTGAAGTTCGTATGATGAAAAGTTCGTATTATAAGGCATTCGTAAGTTGAGGTCTCACTGTATGTGCTTATCACTCGCGGCTAGTGATACTATTATTGGCTAGTGACTAGCCAATTATGTGACGAGCCAATCATAATTTGCAAAAACCCATGCCTGGAAGCAGCATAATGGGGAAAAGTAGAGAAAGGAAGCTGAAAGACAATTATGAATTATTTAAAAATAATTTATGGACAAAATATAATGAATTAGTCTATGATTGAGATATTTTTAGGCCAGCAGAGAGGGTGTTGCAGGCCCTGATGGCCCGCCACTGTTCAAACCCCGACGATAGTGATCCTTGTATTCATATCTTCGAATGTGCATAAAAGACAAGAATCATGTGTTTTCCCAAACAATAAAGGAGGCGAAAAGATCCATTTTAAATCTTCACGTCCTTTTCAATATTTTCCCTTTCATAAAGAGTGAATTGACTTTAACGCTTTCTGCTGCCAACAACATGCTTCACAATTGGACCCACCGGATGGTATGTGAAGGGCCTCCGAGTTCCCTACAGAGATGGTCTTCCTCCCTCTGTTGATGACATCACATATCACCTCCGGCCTTCTGTTTCCTCTTCCAGTCAGCTGACGTGCATCCACTTTTACCGTGCTGTCCCTAGTGACCTTCGATGCTTTTCAAGATAGGACTGAATGCTCTTGCTGTAATTCAACAAAGTGACAAAACAATAGAATGAAGCATTAGTGCAACCTTTTTTGTGTGCAAAGAATTCCCATCCATGACTAAACTGCAGTATCTCCAAAGGCATTTTCCTGTAAACTAGCTTTATAAGCTTCTAGAAAGTAAGCTGCAACTCTTACAACTCTTAAACAAATTGCCGAACAAGCAGGATGGAAGTAGCTTGTCATGTCAACATGTGGAACATGTTTGGAGAAGTCGGAAGGATGTACTAATTAATGAGGGAAAGGGGGAAACCATGTTCTCTCCACTGTTTTTATTACACTCAGGAAGATGCTTTGGGTTATTATAAAAATAGAGCAATGGTCTCACGCTGATTTAAATAGAACCAAGACAATCTTGTGAGCTGTGACATTTACAGTATAATGTTGCCTGAAATTTGACAACTGAACCTCAAAGGACTGTTTCAACTCAAAATTGCAAATGAGCCTCTGGCATTTACATTCCACAGTGCAGCACTTTGACACCACTCTGGTATCAGAGTACTGACTTCACGAAAGAACAACTGTTTTGAATGAAAGTGGTTGCATTTGGCATTGGATGAAAACGCACATGCACACACATTTACATTATGTGTCCGAATCCATCCTGAGTCTAAAGAAAGATGGCATGGTTGCATCCTTAGTTTGCATGGTGATGAAGAAGGATTTCTGCATACACTCGGTGAAACATGAAGGTAGTACTGACACTTTGATGTTAACATTTGATTCGGACTTGTGGCTTCATGCTGACTGACCGACCTTGGAAGCAGCCTTGACAGCAGGAAGCGGCTCTGTGGGGCATAGTGGCTTCAGATAAATGATTGATTTGGTTGCTCATTAACACAGTTTTGAGATGACTACCGCATGACAAAATTATCTCACATTTTGTGACAGTTGAGTGGTGAGCTGAAATATACTCAAAGTACAATACGAGAAGGCCTCTATTATTTGAGACTTGGTGAGGAATTATAATTGATAAATTAGAACTTTCCAAATATGTGAGTTGATATCCAGATGATAACTGCAATTCAAATGAGTTAATAAATAAATGAGAGCCTGTAATGCTTGGACACACAGCAGCAATGTTTCGCATTGTTTGCTGAGTGACAGTGTTACCTACATGAACTCCACATACAACGCTTCTATCTAAATGTCCCGTTATCCATGTCTAACTACAAATCCTATCGAATCTTTGTTAATAGTTTACGTACATGACCTTCAAATGCACTTGAAAATAACTCACTGGGGATTTCCCCCGATATTTCCAAATGATATTTTTACGCACTAGCCCATGACAGATATTGAAAATAGACAAATGGGCATTGGCTTGTCAAGAAATGGTTGGAGATCAAATGTCGCTGATGGGGAAGGGATGCATCTCTTCCATTCTCTTTTTTCATCTCTTTCTGTGTGATTAATTCATGTCTGAGATGGCACTGAGGCACTGAGTCAGCCAGCTGCCACACAAAGGCCCTACAGTGCACCCAATCTTATTCACTGCACAGTCCAATGAGCTCACTGCAATACTATGTTTGCCTCATATTAAAATATTCACTGAAAAAGATGCAAGTTGAGTCACTATATTGTACATTGCATCACCCTCCAGGCTAATATGAAGGGTACATTGTAAGACAAAAATACAGGCATATACTGTAGGTGAGGTTTCATAAAAACATTGGGGTGTCCAATTCCTTGCTCTGTTCATGTGTGGGAAGTACTGAAAGCAACTACAGCCAAGCCCTTCACACATCAAAATATAATAAACTACAGTAGATGGGAGATTTCCCCTCAGTATATCACAAATGATGTTTTTGTAGTACTGATCCCTACCTTTCTGAAAATAACATTTACTGTATGTTCCAGTGAATAAGGCGCAACGGAGTATAAGGCGCACCCACAATGAATGGTGTATTCTCAAACTTTTTCTATATACAGTAAAGTCTCGTTATATCGATATCGGATATATCGATAGTCCCGGTTATATCGATACTATTTCTATGCACGCACAGAGAAAATTACATGCAAACAGGGTCGGATATATCGATAGTCCCGGTTATATCGATATTTTTTCGGACTCCCTTGAATATCGATATAACGAGACTTTACTATATATATATATATATATATATATATATAAGGCGCATCGCTCTATAAGGCACACCTTCAATGAATGGAAAACGTTTTCCAAATGTTATATATAAATAAATCAACCTTTTCCAAATATCAGGCACACTGTGGCGGGCACTAGGACCAGACATCTCACCCAGCAGGTGCACGGGAGGGGGCGGGGTTATATCACATATATTTCACTGCAGTTTCCGTTTTGGTTCTCTTTCTACTTGTTAGCAGTTGGAATAAAGACGTACTCCAATCGACCGTGTGTTCTCATTCCTCAACTGCTACACTGGTGACCCCGACGTTCGAAATGTTCATGGCAGCAGACGAAGAGATATCTTCCACGGCCATGCCGCCACGACCGGCGCCTCAGCTCGCAGCTGCCGCCTACGCCGTGAAGCTGCCCGAGTTTTGGAATAGCGACCCGGCTTCGTGGTTCCAACATGTGGAAGCGCTTTTCCACCTACGGGGCGTCACGACAGATGAGCCGAAATATTATCTGGTCGTGGCGTCTCTCAACGAACAGACGACTCGTCGTGTGCTGCCTCTCTTGCGTGCACCTCCACCGAGCGAAAAATACGCAGCGCTCAAACACCTGCTGCTCCGACGGTTCACGTTATCGGCCTCTGAGAGAGCAGACAGGCTTCTTTCTCTTCCCGGACTCGGCGACGGAACAGCAGTGGACCTGATGGACAAAATGTTGTCCCTACTAGGTTTGGATGACGGCGGATTCCTGTTCCCCCACGTGTTCCTTCGCCAGCTACCGGCCTCTGTGCGCGCCGTGCTAGCCAACTCGACGTGCCTAGCCACCGGTGACTACCGAGGTTTGGCTGAAGAAGCGGACCGGGTGCTTCTGGCGACACGGAGGTTCGCCGTGCGAAGCGTGACGGCCGAACCCCTCGGCGGAGCGGCAGCGAACATCGACCCGACCCGAGTAGCCGGAGTGGTCACGCAGAAGCGACACGAGAAAGCCCTCTGTTTTTTCCACCAGCGGTTTGGCGCCAAGGCCCGACGCTGCACACCACCCTGCACCTACGAGGCTCCGGGAAACGCCAGCGGCGGCACCCAATAGCGGCCGTGGGTGCCGGCAACGAAAGCGAGCTGCTTTTTATCACAGACTCCTCGTCAGGTAGACGTTTTCTGGTGGACAGCGGGGCACAAGTAAGCCTGCTGACGCCCACGGCCTCGGACAAGACGGCAGGTGGATGTGGGCCTCCCCTGCGCGCAGCTAACGGCTCGCCCATCGCCAGCTTTGGCACCAGGTCGGTAACTGTGTGTTTCCACGAACGAAAATTCGAGTGGGACTTTATTGTGGCCTCGATTACAGTTCCGATAATCGGCGCGGATTTTTTATGCGCTCATGGACTGCTTGTGGACATTGCTAACCGTCGTTTGATCGACGCCATCTCTTTCGCCACTTTCCCATGTGAGGCTGGAGGGCTTGGAGCGTTGACGCATGCAAATTATTTAACGTCAGGTAACGTTTATGAACGCCTGCTGACCGATTATCCGTCGTTAACCACACCCGCCTTTTCCAATGCCGATACAAAACACGGGGTACAACATTTCATTCCCACGGTTGGCCCGCCAGTTTTTGCCCGCGCTCGTCGCCTCGACGCGGCAAAATTGGCAATGGCGAAAGGGGAGTTTGCGACGATGGAGCGTTTGGGCATTGTGAGGCGTTCCAACAGCCCGTGGGCCTCACCATTGCACATGGTCCCCAAAAGTGACGGTTCTTGGCAGCCGTGCGGTGATTTTCGTCGGCTTAATGTAACCACACACGACCGTTACCCAATTCCGCACATCCAGGACTTTTCCGCACGTTTGGCCGGAGCCGTGATCTTTTCCAAAGTTGACCTCGTTCGCGGTTATCACCAGGTTCCGGTACGGGCAGAAGATGTGCCAAAAACTGCAGTAATAACCCCTTTTGGCCTTTTTGAATTCCTCCGTATGCCTTTTGGCCTGAAGGGGGCGGCACAGACCTTTCAGAGACTGATGGACTCAGTCTTGCGAGGCCTAGATTTTGTGTTCGTCTACCTCAACGACATTCTTGTGGCCAGCCCTTCACCAGAGGAACACCTGTCGCACTTAAGGATGGTTTTCAAGCGTATTGATGCGCATGGCCTTATCGTTAACCCTGTGAAGTGCCAATTTGGTTTGCCCAAGATCGATTTCTTGGGGCACCGCATTTCTCCACAGGGTGCCATCCCCTTACCCGCCAAAGTGCAGGCTGTGGTGAATTTCCCCCGCCCAGCCACAGTTAAAGCTTTGCAGGAGTTTTTGGGCATGATAAATTTTTACAACCGGTTTCTTCCTCACGCAGCCGACCTCCTACAACCCCTCTACGGCGTCTTGAGAAAAAAGAAGGCTAATGACCCCGTCGAGTGGGCTCCGCAACGAGTGCAGTCCTTTGAACGAGCCAAGGAAGCTCTTGCGGGTGCAACTCTTCTGGTCCACCCGATCTCAACCGCACAGGTGGCCTTGACTACCGACGCGTCTGATGTTGCCGTAGGGGCGGTGGTTGAGCAGCTTGTGGAGAACGAATGGCAGCCCCTTGCATTTTTCAGTCGGAAGCTGCAAGATAACGAACGCAAGTATAGTGTTTTCGACAGAGAGTTGTTAGCACTCTATCTTGCAACGCGCCATTTTCGTTTCCTCCTCGAGGGGCGCCGGTTCACCGCCTACGTAGATCATAAACCCCTTACATTCGCCATGTCCAAGGTGACCGAACCGTGGTCAGCCCGACAGCAACGGCATCTAGCGGCTATTTCCGAATTCACAACAGACATTTGGCATGTGGCCGGAAAATGTAACCCTGTGGCCGATTGCCTGTCACGCACGATCGTGTGTCCAGTCCAGCTCGGGGTGGATTTTTCAGAGATGGCCACGGCCCAATCTGAGGATCCGGACATCCACGAACTCAAGGCAGCAGGCACGGCCCTGAAACTGGAGGAGGTAGCAGTGTGTGAAGGGGGTCCCGCTCTCCTCTGCGATGTGTCTACGGGTCGCACTCGTCCCGTGGTTCCGCAGGAGTGGCGTCGGGGAATTTTTGATTCAATTCATTCCCTTTCACACCCTGGCGTCCGGGCGTCAGTCAAACTACTTGGGGCCAAGTTTGTCTGGCCTGGGTTAAGAAAGGACGTCAGGAAGTGGGCAGCTGCATGCGTGGCATGTCAGCGCGCCAAAGTCCACAGGCACATCCGGGCGAACCTAGAAACTTTTCCGATTCCGGCCAGGAGATTTGACCACATCCATGTGGACCTGGTCGGGCCCCTCCCTCCTTCGCAGGGTTGCACACATCTCCTCACTATGGTCGATCGGACCACTAGGGGGCCGGAAGCTGTCCCCCTGTCCTCCACAACCTCGACAGACATTGCCCGCGCATTTCTGTCATCCTGGGTCGCACGTTTCGGCACGCCGTCCGATATCACTTCGGACAGAGGCCCCCAGTTTGTGTCCGAGCTCTGGTCGGCCATGGCGCAGTCCTTGGGTGTGCAGGTACACCGCACTATGGCCTACCACCCACAGGCTAATGGGATGTGTGAACGTTTCCACCGGTCACTTAAAGCCGCGCTACGGGCCGCACTATCGGACGGTAACTGGGTTGACCGGCTTCCGTGGGTCCTTCTCGGGTTACGTTCAGCTCCTAAAGAAGACCTTAACGCCGCTCCGGCAGAGTTAGTACTCGGTCAGCCACTCCGCATCCCTGGTGAATTTCTGCCTGAAGCTTCGGGTGCACCTTCTTTCCCCCTTTTGCCAGGGGAGCCCCTGGCTCCAGCACCATTTCACCACGGCGTCCCCAAAATATTCGTTCCGTCTGCTCTTAGGTCAGCCCGTTTCGTTTTCGTGCATCATGATGCCCACCGCTCTCCCCTCCGGCCGCCGTATGATGGCCCGTTTAGAGTGCTCGAACACGGGAAAAAGAGTTTTGTGCTCGATATGGGTGGGAGAAGGGAGGGCATTTCAATAGACAGACTCAAGCCGGCTCACATAATTGCAGGCGAGGACGTTTCGCCGGCCCAGGTCCCACGTCGCGGACGCCCTCCATAACCTCCAGCCTCTCTGCGGCATGCCAGGGTTGAGTGTCGTTCCCCCACTCAGTTCTCACCCGGATCACCTGCCCGAGCAATTTCACCTTCACCATCGAACGACGGGCTGCGTAGTCGTTGTGGCAGGCTGGTCAAGCCCCCTGCAAGATTTTCGCCTTGACTGTCCTTCTGGGTGTTCTGGGGGGGGCTGTGTGGCGGGCACTAGGACCAGACATCTCACCCAGCAGGTGTACGGGAGGGGGCGGGGTTATATCACATATATTTCACTGCAGTTTCCGTTTTGGTTCTCTTTCTACTTGTTAGCAGTTGGAATAAAGACGTACTCCAATCGACCGTGTGTTCTCATTCCTCAACTGCTACAACACCACATTATAAGGCACTACACTTGAGGTTGGGGTTCCGCATTACTTCTACAGGCGGGCGGATGGAGTCAGTGGCTGCTGACAGTAGTTGCGAGACCTGTTGTGGCTCAATATTATGACACATATGCGTATAAGGCGCAGGGTCATCTTTTGAAGAAAATGAAAGCTTTTTGGTGCGCCTTATACACCGGAAAATACAGTACTAGCAATATATACAGTTGCGATCCCTTTAAAACAGCAATGTCTTCAAGGAAGTTTGAATACAATTTAATTTGTTGAGGTTTATTGAATGCTTGAGAAGTGCAAAGTGTGGAAGTAAACGAGCCTAGTTCAAGTGCCCCAAAGCATGATGCCACACCAGACTTAATCAAATCCCGTGAAAGTTAGGTGATAATATTAAAACGTACGAAGTGTGTAGAATTATTCCGCCTACTGCCCCAAGACAGCTGGGATAGGCTCCAGTACGCCCCGCGACCCATTTAAGGATTAAGCTGACAATAATTTTTTTGGATCGGTGGATTTGTAGAATTTAGTGCCATCTACCGGTGAATTTATAGAATACACTGACCTAACCTCAAAGTGAGCATTTTAAAGCACAAGCAGTCCAAGACATGGCAAGCCTCCCAACAATTTCTTCACCAAAGATGCAAGCAACATATCATCCCAAATGACTTAAAATTGCTGTGGTCATCATGTTGATAAACTACATCTATCTTGTCTCATTCGGCTAGAGTAAAGAACACATTACACTGTAATACAGTAAAACTGAGTTTTTGTTGCATTGTACTGAAAGAAAAAAAACTAGTTTTAAAATATTTACATGAAAATAGTTTTGAATGAAGTTCAAAATTTATAAAAACTGAAAGGTATGATTTATAGAATCAAACTGCCTTCAGCAAGCCATTTTATTCAAAGTATTTTCATCTGTTTTTTTTCAAAGGATTTCATTAAAAGCTAATACTTGTTCAAACTGTTCGAGCAGAAGGTTTTTAATGATGAATGTTATCATCATCATTCTTTTGGGAGAAACAGTTTAGAAATAGTCAAATTTGAGGTTCCACACAGAACTTTGAACAGTTTGGCAGATGGATGATGCACTTTGCTTTACTACGCACACCAGGGGGATGCCAAAAGGTCAACCTAAAAGAAACTGAAGAGGACATTTATACGAAGCACAGGGTGGCTCCTCTTTCTTTGTCCTCTGCTGGAAAATCGGACTTAGAACAATGACTGCGTTGAATTTTGTGACAAACACAAGCACTTTGTTTTGTGCAAATGTAGTCCACTTCCTGGATGAACAATACAGATGAGCATTGCTTGTATGCAAGCATACCGGGGTCGCAAACATGAAGCATGGTGACGACAGCAGGGTGCATAATTAGGCTGCTCATATCATGAGCGTACAGCTTTGCGTCACCAGAAATGTCCTGTAAATCATTTTCAACAAATACTCATTTACAAAGATGGAATGGGTAGTCTGGTCATTATGTTTGCAGGGGCTGTAAATTCATGCACAATTATCGCACTAGTCCATTTAGTCCACAACTTCTTCCATATGCTTCCATGCAGCTTGACAATGGCCTCGATTCATCATGGCTGCTGAGCTACAGAACACACATCTCAACCATCAGAGAGCATTTCTTTCTCTATAGGGACAGCCGCTCCTGTTTCTCACCCACCTGATGCTTTACTTCTCAGTGTGCATCTGTACGAGTACAGGAACGAAAACTTTCTGACAAAGGCCATCCAGATGTCTTACATTCAAAGATACATTTACAATCATTTAATGGTGACTCAAAAATTCGATATAAAAAGCATATTGATTTTATTTCATCAGATTGGATAGAATATAAAACATTAAACAAGTACATAGTTGTATTCGCTTTTCGTAATGGATCATGACATGTCGTCCTTTAATCAATATTGTATATCAAACTGGCTGGAGTTTTGCAATGAATCTTTGTGGTTTTCTGAGAGTAAAACTATCTTTTGCATTTGTGTCTAGTATGTAAAGCTTTTAAATTATGTTGAATTGTACCAGAAGTGGTACAATTTGGAGTTCAATCAAAATTTCCTAGAAAAATCTGCTTCATGATAAGACTGCCTGGTGGAACGTGACGTCATCATATTTTGTGCGTCACCATCAAAGCAGTACTGCTCAGCATTGACAGTTTGTTTCATGCAAATCTTGGCAATCCACGGATATGTGCCTGCGAACCGAGTGGGCATAAGAGGATTGAATACGGATATATTGATTTCAGTGTTGAGGGCCCCGTGACTGAGTTTGCTTGGGCCCCATATGACAACGCCCACTGGTTAAGGACTCAGCTTCACACGTGAAATGCTGAAAAGAATGATGCACCTCACCTTCGGTCAAAGCTCACATCGGGGGGTAAAGGAGATGCTCTGAGTCCAGGAACAATGTTTTGCAATGTAGGGAAATAATCGTGCTGCGACTCCCCAAAAACACTCATGAGGCAATTACATGGTTTGTATTGCTGGCTGTGTCCACAATAACCACAACAAAGAGACATAGATGGATAAATAAATAGATATATTTTGAAAAACCACTAGCGGTGGAGACCTGGTATCAATCTCATATTTCACATGACTCGACGTAAGTAAAGCAAGAACGGCATCTAAACATGATAACGTCTGTTGTTACTTCGCCTCACACGCCCACTTGCCAAAGTTGACACGTTAAAAATTATCCGTTTGAACTCACATTTGGTGCCGTTTGAAGTGATCCCTCGGGTGAAGATGCCATCCATATAAGAATGCATGTGCTTTTACGGCGATGTAGTGGACAAAGTCCAATCTTGTGTGTGATTAAAAACGCTCAATTCGGACCGCTGTCTGTAGAAAAATTCAGCATGCTGTTTTCTGCTCCGCCCGTTCCTAACGCCTGCCAATGTTGGACTGACATTACCGGAAGTAAAATTTGACAACAAATTCGGATACTCCCACAATTTGTCAAAAGTGACAGATCTAGTAATTTGTAGATGAGTTATTTATGTGTACGTAAAAGTAGTTTATTCTAATAAAAAAACAGTTATTGAATTGTATTATTCATGATCTTTGTGACATGTTGATGATTGAGCATTTTCTTCATTGTCATGTATTTTAGTCACTGTGTCTGCTTCATCTATATCAATGTATAGATTCTATATGTTGACAAATAAAATAATTTTCAAATAATCATGAATCGCAGCCTTAATTTGATGGAATAAATGAACACAAAATAGGTGTTTTCAAGTAAATGCAGATACATTTCTTTTATTTTACTGATACGGTATTTAACTGAACAACCTGGTTAAGAGCTAATTGAACAATGAAGAGTATAGGTTTGAAGGAACCAACCAGAGGGACAATGACTAAAGAGAACAAATGAGATTCTTGATAAAATAGATCAGATTAAAGAATGAGGAAGACCATATTTTTCGCACATGTGAGCTAGGAGAAACATTTTGTCTTTTTTATACATCTATTTTTTACATTGGTTCACTTGAAATACATATGGATTAGATATAATCTAAATATTGACCAAAGTGATATTTTCCATATTTAAAGTAGGACTCCTTAATTTATGACACACTTCTCAACACATGCAGAGCGTTTCAAGGTGACATTGCAACATTGTGCTCAAATGTCACATTTGATTTTTAAAATGGACCTGTAAAATCGCATTATTTCTAATGAATTTAATCAAAATTCATTAACCAATTATTTAATTTAAAAATGGGAAAGCTTGGTTGTTTGATAAAACAAAACGGCTCTCATCATGTAACTCAGTTTGAGATGATCACTGATATTATACACTACGTGCCAAGTATTCAACGACATATGTTAAAATACACAAAGCACAGAGATGGAGACAGGGAGTTTACATTTAATTTTAGTTACAAAATCTAAAATTACAGTGTCCAAAGGAAGGATGTCAACAACCCAGAATTTTAAGCAACACGGGAGAAACCCTTATATAGTTTTTTTCATTATCAATCATAGCCACAGTATAGCTACAAAATTATTGAATATTCCTTTTATTTGGCTGCCTGCAACGCTCTATTGCAATTAACTTCAAACCAAACAGAAAGATAACATGGTGTCTGCGGCTTTTCTTTTGTTGTCCATGAAGTGTATTGCACAACTCAAATGTGATGACATTGTAAATGCATTACCATTGTTTTTAAATCACGAAACCTTGACATCGGTGTCCTTTGAATCTGTATTTTCACACTTTGGTTCAAATTTACTGTCAGTCAAATACGTTTGTAACTATATTGAGAAAGAGTGCAAAATCTGGCAGAAGAAGCGATGAGAATGCAAAAAAAAAAAAAAAAAAAAAAAAGTAATTCTCATCCATCATCATCGTGTTGCATTTGCACTCGTAAAGTGACTAAAAATATAATACTTCAACTACATTCTACTTATTCGGATGCTGGTGCTGCACACGATAAAATATGTAAAAAGCGTAACAAATAAGGCAAAGCCAAATTTCTCTTCGGGGTGTCAAAGTTGGGCAACCGATGTATTCAATTTCATTTCGTATTGTGCAGACGGGCCTTTCTCAGTCCTTTTGCAATAAAGAAAAGCACAAGATGGCATCTCCACTTTGAAGTCTGTATTGCTTACAGATCACTCCAGCCTGTGAACACACGAGCACTGTTCCTGTAAAGACAGGTCTCTTCATCACACGAGTCGGTGCCTGTGTGGCCACAACTTTGTTGATTGCTCGACGAAATCTAGAACAGGTTCTTAGCCATGGCAGTAAAACGGTGAGGAAATTTCCGTACTTGAGCAGTTCTTCTTAAGATGTATGGCAGCATTTAAAGGACATCCACACACTATTAAAAGAGCCGGGCCTGTTTCTTGAGTTCATTTCTCTTCCATAAAGCCAGCCTGTCAAAATCATCGATGGTCATGCCAAAGACTTGGACGAACTCCTCTGGGGACAGGTGACGCTGGGAAAAAGAGGAGGGAAATCCCTTGATCCAATGTCATGATTTCAATCTGATATGTAAAATTTTGACATGATCCTTACAATCTGGACAAGCAAGTGTGAAGTGAGATAGCCAAAAATCCAATGCTCCTTACTAGAGCTAGAAATGGAACTTTGAACAGGGGCAGTTGTAAAAAGCAAAGGTCGCTCGTGTTTCTGAGCTGGCTGCTCAGTACTGCGTCGCTAATTGAACAACAAGAAGAAAGAGTCCAGAATATTTTTAGAGCTCAAATGTTGCTTGCGTGCCCGTGCCTCCCCCTGCATGTTCATCACTTTATTTGTCGCAAATTAGAGTGTGTTTGTTGTTTATTTGTAGCTTCAGTTTGTATTACTAATTAGTTAACTTGGTTCCACAGAGTCGGAGCACAATTTACCTCCAGTCTGGCTCTCTCCACATCTTTGGGAAGCCTGTTCCTCCCTCTGGTGGTAACAATGAGCGTTTCATAGGGGTAAACCTGAAATCCAAATGGGCCCCTTACCTTCATGAATGAACACTTATGATTCCAAACATTTCAACAGACTCAAATGTCAAACCCCTACCTTGTAATCCGCTGTAATTCAAAAAGCAGATTGTTAACTCAGTGCAATGTAGCGTGATTTTACGAATTATAAAAACAAATACGATTAAAATGCTTTATATAGATGTACCTCTGCTTCCCCAGTTGACTTCGTTGCTACGATCATAATGATACTGGTAACAGTCGGCACTCTGAGGCTGCGGGTGGTTACAGGTAAGAGTGTCCGTTTAAGTATCGAGAACAAAATGCACACACATTTATGATTGTGATGTCGCAAAATGTGAGAAAGTTACAGAGGCATGAACACTTTTTCAAGGCTTTGTACTACATATAAGTACCAAACATTCTCAGGAAAACGCATTGGATTCCCTGGCGTCTCACCCGCTGTATGCCATTGCGTCCATAACCTGGAAGTGACGCAGACTTGCTCACATAATCTAAAATAAAAATATGTATTATTGCAGTGTAAAGTGTCCTTGAGAGATTTTAACGGTGCTTAGAAATAACATTTATTATTATTATTATTTATGTCATTTTTTTAGGTTTGACACATTGATAAGACATTTAATATCAGTGATGAATCCCACCCGCAAGATGGCGCTCGTCTCTAACAAACGTTTGGTAGCGGTGGCGGTGCTATCCAGTACTGTATTTGTGTATAAAATCCCAACACTTCCACACCACAACTTTACACGTTATAACAGGCGCTATGAAAATAACTTCTATTGTGTTTTTTGTCTATGTACAAAAAAATCTACTCACCACCATCAGTGCTGTATTGAGATCGAGGAGCTGTGAAAACCAGTCAGATCATTAAAACTTCTTAACTGCACCAGTGAATAGGAAATATAATTTTCAGGGCAATAAAATATTCAAAATCTTCAGATTATTCTTTTATTTGTTAATGCGTGGGAGGATCGTATGGGATTGAAGGTACAATGTGAAGAAAGTGGCCCAGTCGGGAGAGGAATCAAACGGAGACATTTTAATCACTCAATATGGTTTCAGGTCTTGGTTGCCTTCAAGTGAGAACCAACAGAGTGCTGTTCACTTGTGTCCCCTCCCATTTGAGAAAGGGCTTTAATGAGAGATTTTACCGCTCATAAATAAACCAGGATATGGGACACCAGCTGTGCACAGGAGAGTGAGGGCATTTTCATACACACATGGATGGATGCTTGCATGCACATGCGGAGTCTTCAAGAATAGCGTGTAAAGAAGACGCAAGACGAGGAAGAAGTAGGAGGAAGACGAGAAGTATGATCGAAGAAGCATACAAAGCAGCAAAGGGAGGCATTTGGAGGGAAAAAACGGAAGGGGTGAAGACATACTGTACTACAATGTGAATGTTAGAGGTTAAAATAACATGCTCAACTGTTGTTGCAGGGCAATTTGAAAACAAATCTTCCATCAAAATATAGATATTGTTATTGATGAAAAAAATGTCAAAAGCATGCACATGAAATAACATCAAACCTCACCATGATAAAATGGTGAGCTTCCATTAAAGAAAGAGTGCATGCATAATAACAAATCGAAAACTGTTTTTGGAATATTTGATTATGGAATTCTGGAAGGATTTGATGTGCCTGATAATTTAATTAATATATCATGTCATGACCTCCCAGGTTTGCTGTTGAGTTTGTGACCTCACGGCAGGTATATGTTCCGATATCATCAGTAAAAGCTTTGCTTCAGTGATTAAAGTTACCTTCTGGTATTCTCACAATTTGCAATTATCCCAATCCTGTGTGAAACGTGAAATAATAATGCCTAACTAAAGTTAAAGAAATCATTCATGTATTTTTTGTGTCCTGTTTACCAGTTTACTACTCCAACCACAAAGCTAGTGATGGTACGGATGTACTCCTGGTAAATTTGTACATTCTGGAACTTGCCATGACTTCAGGGAATGGGGTTCATAAGGAAACATGGTGCTCGCTTACATCCATTGATGGTGTAATTTGTGGAGTTGTAGCCTGTTGTGTTGAGGGTTTCCTTGCTCCCACTGCGAGAATTCCTTGCACTGCCCCAGGGGTCGTTGTCATAGGAACCAGATCTGGCTTTCATCTCCTCCTTTAGGATCATCCTCCCTATGCCACTCCCAACCTGAGAAAGAGGAATTTGATGCACAGAGCACAAGTCATGCGAGAGGAACAAACAAGGAGGACCGTTCATGTACTATAGCCTACAATATGCATTATTTATGGTGTTTCTGACACTATGTTGAAGCTGGGAGGTTGGGTGATGAAGCGCTTACTCTTTGAAGACTGTGACTCCAACTCTCCTCATCTTCCCCTGTTGAGAACCGTCTCCGTGGTACACGATAGGCTGAGCAGCAATGAAGATAAAATACATTCCCTTCTGAGTGAAAATAAACTCAGGTATACTGTAAAGACTTGGGTCCAGTGAAAGAGGAAACCATTTGGAGTGACATCATTCTGCCATACCTCTGGGAGAGCTCCCGTATGGGTAGTAGTCACACTCCGACTGGGTGTACGGCTCAGGAGAGTAAGTGGAGAGTTGGGAGGATGTCAAGATATCCTCACTGGTCCTGCTTTTGGTTGCTGTGTTCAGATTATTGTCTGGGAAAAAAGGAGACATTCGGTAACGAGGAGAAATGCAGGCAAAGAAGATAATAAATATGAGTGACAAATCCAGTATGACATTTTGTTCTGCCAAATGTTTAAATAGCTGCCAGTATAAATCAGTGAATCTGCCCAGCCCAAATTTGTCATCGACAATTTTCTTATTTCTCTGCTTTTGCCCATTTAAATATTGAAAAAGGCTGTTGATAAATGAATCTGTTGGCAGTGCAGCCAGAAAACCAGAATCGCCCCCCAAGACAAACAGGATTTCTACCAAACTAATTATCCTTTAATTTATACTGGAAAAGTCCTGTTTAGCTTCACAATAGGTGGGATATGTATGCACGGTTTACAAAAAAAAAGTTTTCCGTATTAGCGACAAAGGAATTACGTGGCCTTATCTTTGCTCATAGTCACACCTGCCTGAGGAGTGAATTAGCACAGGGCACCTTAGCACAGGGGACAGCAGTGAAATGTGCAAAATACCAAACCAAAAGACCTGTGACCTAGGTTACATGTATATGCGGATTTCTTTAGCAACACAAACTCGGGAGACAATCCCACACATCCAAAAACTATATCCACCACTGTTTTAAGGACACAGTCAAGAGTTTCTGGTTGTATCACATATTCACATTGAACCCATCTGCCGAACTATACCTCTCAGACTTACATGCCGATAAAATAAAACTAGTGGCGGATTTGCTATTGCTCGCGGTTGCACGAACAGTTTTTAATGAAGTGCCGTAATGGGCTGCGACGCTACACCTGGTAGCATGGATGCAATTATACATTGGCACCGCCCTACCTAGTCTCAAGGACTTGCACACTGCAAGAATTAAGACAAGAACACGGAAAATCCTACTTGACCCTGCGCACCCTGCCCACCCCTTTTTCCAGCTACTTCCCTCAGGCAGGCACTACTGATCTGATGTGCATAAAATACAGGAGACATTTAAACAGCTTTTCCCCCCGAGCCATTAACTCTCTAAACAGTAATACAAATATAACTGTATCGTGTCGCTTTGCAATTTTGCACCACCCTGTGGAACAGCACCCCGTTATAATCATTGTCGCTCCAGATCTGTAGTCACTTGTCTGCTTGATACTTTGCACATTGTCTCACAGTTGTTCCTGAGAGCTATCACTTAGATTAAGGAATTCGGTTAGCTTAGATTAGCCTTTATTAGTGTCCTCCATATTTATTCGTCATGTCTTTTTTTATGATGATACTAGTGCAGCATGTTCTACCGGAGACAAATTCCTTGCATTTTGTACATTTTTAGCCAATAAAGATGATTTTGATTCTGAATTTTTTGTTGTTGTTTTTTTTTCCTTCCAACTGCAGGATTCTCATAAACCTTAAAGTCACAAAAAATACACGCTTCTATCTGAGCCTGGCTTCTTTCAGATGTAATGTTAGACACCTGCCAATGTGGCACTTGAAATGTAAGTAACAGAATGGCAATTGAATTCGGGTGCACGGGATTTCAAGGTAAGTGCATTTCAGAAAACAGCCCAACACAAGACGCGTTACTACGTGGCATATACTTGGAAGGAAAACAAGCTCATGAAAATAACAAAAACGTGCATTTTTCTTTCACTTTTCAACATTGTCCCAGGGGATCAATGTTTGAGCCAAATACAAGAAAATTGACTCTTTTAATCCAAGTCCTGTAACGGCCAAGCCTGAGCCGGGCTGTCGTTTCATGAATGCAAAGCAATCAGATTGATTGTCACTCTGCACAAAAGCACAGTCAATGGAAGTCAATGAATGGGCTTGACGTGCAGTGTAATGTCACATGGATCATTCCTCACTCTGTTAGCCAGTAGCCATGCTGGCCCTGATCCATGATGCATTGAATTCCAATCCGCACAATGCACGACACCGGTGAAGGACATGTAATCTTTGAGACACACACTTTCCATTTGCCTCACACCACATACAGATGTATACAAGTACTGTATGTTCACAGTAGTGTTGTGTCGGCTGTACAGTCTTTACATGGCATTCCACAAAAGAAGAAGAGAGACACAGACATGAATGGAATTTACAGAATGACTTAGTGAAGCAGCGAGTACGGGGGCGATTACTTACAGTGGCAAGGTCATCGGGTTAAATGGAGCAGGAAGGTGGAGAGGAGTGAAAAAATGTGATTGGATGCAAGAAAAAAAAAGGGAAATGTTACTGGAGAACCCCTGTGGAAGCGGGGACACTTAACTACGTAAAGAGGGGCATATTCTCCCATTTGCCCAAATCAGAAAAGGCGTGACCGTGTGCACTATTTTGGCTGCGTAGATTCTCCCATCAACTTAAATCTGTTATTCACGCATATGCTCCCGTAGACTTAAAGGACAACCGACGTCAATTTTTTGTTTCCTGACATCAGAAAAACGTTTTATAGCATCTAAAATACCCAAAACACAACTATGATATTTTTATTCAAATGCAAAACACCAATAAAAATGACTTAAAGTGTCCAAAATCTGCAAAAAATTGAGCTGCGAATTGGGCATTTTCAGAAAGTCCCGCCCCCAGTTCGTGACGTCACGCCAAGACGTCTTGCATTGCTGGAGAATCAAAACAATGGCTTCAGATTCAGAGAATATGCTTTCTTGTGACACATCCAGTTATGAATATGATTCAAATAGTTCTGAAGAGGAAAGCATACATGTTTGCAATCGATTAAATAATTTATTCCATGTCATTTTGAGGCATCAGGGGTGGGAAACGTCGCACCCAAAAAAGGCAGAACATGGCGACCGAGGTCCTGTGAGGAATTAATCAGCCCGTTTCCACAGGCTGATAAATTCCTTATATGGAGCTTGGTTGCCCTCTTCTGGCGCTTTTTGGTGCAACATGACGTTTTCAGACCAAACAAGCACAGCAAAATGGATTGGCGTGATGGAATGCTACAATGTGTCCTTTTTTTCGGTCACACCAAGTCAAAAACAAGACTTCCGGAATATTTAGCGCGAGTCTTAAAACGTAAAATACAGCTATATGCGGTGGAATCTTTGTAAAATACGCTCAGTAGAAGTTATTTGAAGCCATTTTACAAATTATGGACACAACTTGACCGGAGACGTCGGTTGTCCTTTAAGTGACAATGGGTTCCGCACTTTAAAGGCTGTACTGAGGTCTAGCATATTTCAAAAGCAACAGATCACGTTTTGAGTCATTTGACAGCCGAATCGGCTCATTTGTGCTGATGTGTGGTTCGGGCTGGGGGCACACCTGCCTCATATATGCTCACTGATTGCCCAACAGCCTAACAACATGGAAGTGATGGCCATTGTATCATACTAAATGAGGAAAAATAAAATACATTAGTGCCAGCGGGCCTTGAGGAGGATCTCAAAATACTGATAGGACTTGCATTTGAAGTGCTTGTCACAAATAGAGAGAGTCACTGTAATAATGAGCTGTAAATGAAAGATCTGGGGGTTATTTGATCCTTGGCAGCTTTCCCAACTCTCCATGTGCAATATCTCCTCAACTTTGCAAGATGAGCATGCTATTCTGATTGAATTCTGAATATTGCTTGTATTGGATAAAATCAATCTCTTCGTAATTCTTATGTCCCATAAAAACGTTTTTCTTCTTTTTTTTGTAAAAGATCCATAATCTAGGGCCACGCTAAGAACTTCTTCAAATCATCCCTCTTTGTGGTTGCACAAATATTACTAGGTTATGCAGGGTAAATTTGTTAAAATTTACAGATGGGAGACTGGCTGGCTGTATTAAGAAAGTGTGTTAGAAAGGTGCGCGTGGGATTGACTCAAGCGTGCATGCAAGAATATGCCCCATAATAGATATTTCTGTAGGCCCTAAATAGCTTTAGCCTGCAGAAACTGACAAATATGAAATAAAATAAGCATGTTTATTAAATTGTACATAACAAGCCTGTAATCCCCAGCCATGCAAACTCTCGGGAATTGTCTAACATAACTTTTTCATATTTCGTTTCAGTTCAGTTGGGTTTCATAGATTGAAGAATCTCGTGAATGCATGGATAGACTACAGACTGTAATGTAATTTGCATAATTTTCACAGACAGACTTGGTGGGACACAAGTTGACAAAATTCACAAAAAGCTAACATGCACAAAAAAAGCAAACCCAGCAGATTGTGTTTAGAAACCGGGTGTTAAAACACATCAGCTAATACAGAAGCTTCCAGTGGATGGATGTTGAATAGCCATAAACCTTGGTAACCTTGCTAATAATCCCTGTATTACTTACTTTGGGTAATAATACGTTTTTTGTATTCATGTTCTCTGCATGTGATCTGGTATTTATCACATATGGTATGTGATATGGTAATTATCACAAATTAAAAAGGGTGCTAGCTGAGCAGAGTTGACTTCTTTCTGTGGATATTAAATATCTAACCACTGATAAACAAAGCAAGTCAAATGCTGTTAGTGGTTGCTGGCCAGACTTTTTTTAATCGCTGTAGTTGAACTAACAATAATTGGAACATCAATACTAATCCAGAGTCGGTCCTAAGGGGATGTTGAAAGACATCGACAGATCAGTAATGACATTGTTGTCGAAGCACAACATGACTAAACTGACAGGAGGACAGGCAGGCTAAGGCGGGGATAACTGCACTGTACCCGTTCTCTTATAGATGGGAGGCTTCCTGTAGATGTTGGGTTCCCCTGAGGCTGAGGAGAGAAAAAGGAGATGGAAAATTGAAACGCAGTGCCATAAAAGAGAAAAGGCTAGAAGGTCGTGAGTTTCTTTTGGAACAATTGGAAGAAGAGACTGTGAGGGAAGATAAAATAAGGTCAAGCACGGCGTATGAAAGGAAGAATAGGCTGAAAGGGATTGTGTTCGTGGAAGAACAAGACTTTGTGTCATACAGTGTTGTACACATCTTGTCACTCCCAAGGAACCTGGCGGTATTCCTCTAAGTGATGAGTTGATTGGTGGTGAGGAGTCCTACCTGGTACATGAAAATGTTTTGGGGGCTGGATGACGGTTGGTGTGCTGGACCGTCCCTCCTGGCCATAGTATGGTGAGCTCCTGCCACTCTCAGATCCTACAGCCAATCACAGTAAAGAGGGCTGGATAATAGGCAAACAATGAGGCGACAAAGTGACCAGTATCATAACTCCGTGGGAAGACTTTGGGTGTGCAATTTTACAATAAGGGCCTTCAGGGCTAGATGCTAGAACATAATTGCCACATTACAACCAATGTGTTCTTGATTGGAAAATTCTGATCCCGACAATATGGCAATATTTTTGATTTAGAATTGTTTTGATGCTCACCAGGATAACCAAAGTGCTGCACAGAACGAGGAATAATGGGTGACATGCCTTGACGACTGTAGTTTGGGGAGTCAATGTAACCTGGGCTGGAGCATCGCCTCTGCTTCATGTCCAGGCAGTCATAGTCCTTGACACATGAGAAGTGGAAAGAATGAAATGACTAAATGAAAACACAGCAGTGGTTTCAAGCGATCTGAAGTGCTCTTACCGAAACAGTGCAAATGCTTACCTGAGAATAGGGGGATAGTGTCCCAAGTGACTGCAGAATTAAACAAGGCAGACGTGTTATTTCAAAACAGCGTCCATACATCAGAATAATTGAAACCATGCAGCCTTTGGAGCCCAACTGAGCTGAATCGGTTCCACCAGTGCAAACATAATGTTTCATTAAAACACATCTTAAAGTGGCCCTACTTCAAATTGCAATTGCTGGTTACATCGATTTAGTCATTGATGGTATTTCATACATCCCAAATAAAAAATGCAGCGTGTAAAGAGATAGGCGTTTCTATTGGTATCTAGTATTTGTCTGGAGAAAAAAAAGACAACAATTCTCCTTAAATTACAGACCAGTGCCACATTTGGCCTGGAGTGTGCAGCAGTTGTACCTCCCCATAGCTGTAAGTCAAGTCTAGCCTGTCATCAGAGGTGTATCTCTGGTAGGGCTGGTATGAGGAGCATAGCAGGTCTGGCTGCTGGACTTCATATATGGCCTTGATCTTTGGGAGGGCAGCTAGGTCCTTATAATCTAGGAACTCATTCACCCATCTGGCCTGGAGAGAGGACAAACACACACAACCACCAACACAGACACAACAGCACCCACATCAACAGCATCCAGAAACAATTGTGTGGGAAACCCACTCGCGTTGGCAAACAGAACATGCAGCAATCAAGCATCCTAAGCAGACACACAAACACCTTGCCCAAGCACATGTATGAATGCGTATGCGGTGCGAGCATTTGAAGTGTCTTGATAGTCATTGACCTTCAGGAGGAAAGACAGTTAGACAGAGGGCGGGGAAGGGGAAAGAGCATGGAAGGCAAGCGCGCTGGCAATGCATTTGTCCCTCATTCATCACCTTCACCATAAAGGTCATTGATTACGAGATGAAAGCCAAGCGTGGCCGAGCAGACAGGGGTGACTCCCACCTGCATCCAGAAACCACATGCTTGCACTGTCAACACGTAGCAAGACTCAGCAGAGCGCCATGACTAGTACATGAATGAAATTCTGCGAGACAGAATGACAGTCATCATTGCTGACCTAGTTAACTTTATTGAGTCCTCAATATACAGTACTATGAAGCTCTCACGAGCCACGACGTCAGGATCACTTTGTAGGATGTTCCAAAAAAAGGTTTGTCAAATATTTTGCCTTGACAAAAAAAAACAATAAGTTGTTGAAAATTAACTTTAAAACTGATTTGTAATTGTGTTAGTATCTTGCTGGGATGTGCAAGGGAGAGTGGTTCAACAAATCTTTGTGGAATGATGGTGCATGGAGAAAGGAAGGACCCACCATATTAAATAATTCACTGCCATTCCCGAATTTATTTGTGAATTAAAAATACATGTATGACATAGAGCGCCATTCCCGAATTTGTTCGGGTTTTGGTTTTTCTTGCTGGGGTGCCGATAAAGCGCTGACCAGACCTCTGGCAATGTTTTTCCTTCCACAAGGGGCAGCATTTTTTCCACGTTAGAGCTTTGTTCCGGCTTCACCTGTTGTTAAAGTGCTATATCAACCAATATATATGTATTGTTTTCTGTGGGTCCTGGAATTTGAGAGACAATGACAAAAACCCTGGCACTTGAGTGGACACATTTTTGCACGTCTAGCAGCGAATGAGTTAATGCTGGATTAAATGAAAAATGTGTTTTTATAAACTTTCAATGATATAACATATGCTGCCACTGCTGACCTGCAATAAAACTTATCCTGTGACTGTAAAGTGTCCTTGAGCGTTTTGAAAGGTGCTTATAAGTGAAATGTATTATTATTATTGTTATTATAACAACGTATATTTTCAGGAGATACCCGTATCTCCAAATATAACAACAACAAAGAGTCACTAAAGATTTAAGAAAGGTTTAAAGGCAACAAGAAAACAATGTCGAACATGTCAACAAGCCGAGACTGTCATGCCGCATGATGTAGCAAGCACAACAAAAGAACACACAGGTTTGTGGTAACAATGCAATATTCTCTGATAAGTTTAGAACTCTGGTCGGTTAGGTACTAGTATTCTACTTGCATCAAGAACTTGTCCAAAAACGGTGAGCTGAGTAGGTACAAACTGACATTGACTAATATTTTAACCATAAACCTCTAAGGATACAAAACATTGAAGGAAGAATAGCTAGACACACATGCATACAGGTAAGTTTGTTTCTTGTTTTGTTTCTTCAATATGACAACAAGAAACTGCAATTTGTGACATACGTGAGCACAGAAGTGAACAGGCCATGGGAGAGAGCAGCCGTCAGCGTGGTGCTGAGCACTCAATTCACATAATTGTCTTTTAGTCCTTTTGCATATGTTCTAATTCAAGGGTTGTCTCTGCACTGGTAGTAGCAGAAGGACTACACGATGCAAAGATAAATGGCTACTTACACATATAACCCTATTGGGAGAGCCAATGGATGAGCCTGGAGGAGAGATGGAGGTCTCTGACAGGCGTCTGTGCTGTGAGGTAAAAAAACAACAAAGAAATAAAGTACATAGTATAGAGAACCCAAAATTTGAATTCATTTCTTAACCCAACAAATAGAACCCTGAGTATGCTGCTCACCCTCAACCTCCTCTCTGCTCTTGCTGCTTGCTTGCATAATGGGTGCCACACCTCACATCCTGAGCAAGAGTCATTGACAGAGATTAGCTCAAGAGCAGATATTAATGTGTTTGTTTGTGCAAGTCATAGTAATGCGCACGCGTGTGTGTGTGCGTGTGCTTGCACATCATAGCTCACCTGTCAGATACATTTCCTCTCCCTCTTTGAACATGAGGTTACAGCGAGCACAGCGGGGACAGGTTGGATGGTAGTGCTTCCCCCCGGCCTCAATGAGGAAAGAAGAACAAAGATTTAACCCAAGAGATTTAACCTAAATTCCCCAGTTTAAAAAGGACATGTGATGGTAACGTGACTTCTTAATTGCTTGCACGCAAATAGTTTGGTCTCTGGAGGGCCTGCCCATGCACGGATTAAGAGTCAAATTAAACAACCAAGTAAATCTTTTCATCGGCCTATTTCATTTTACAGCCTGCCTCCATGTTACACTGTCACTTAAAGCCAAAAAAACAAAGATAGAATAGATTTGCCTTGGCTTGCACTGCTACATATATTATATTTTGACAAGAGGCACATATACTTGGTGCAGGAGTATTTGTTTTTAACTCATTCACGGCTAGACGATGTGCAAAAATCACTCAAATTGCAGGACACACAGAATATTGAGTTTTACGATTACATAAATATTCAATACGGTGTTAGAAACCTTAGACTCTCTTCTTTCATCAGAAAAAAATGTTTATGCTGCCCCCTCATGGGAGGGATAAACATTGCCAGAGGTCCGACCGTAGCTTGACACCCCCCCACCCCCACACACACACAAGAAAAAACAAAACCCGAACAAATTCGGGAATGGCGCTCCATGTCATGCTTTTGAATTCCTGAATACATTTCGTAATGGCAGTGAGTGGGTTAATGATGTCTCCGCCACATACATTGAATTATCAACATTGATGAGAAGGTTTCTTCAGCCGTCATCTGTACAAATTTGAAGGTTTCGGATTTTTCGCCTCCTATCCATGCCAATTATCAACATTGCAGGGATAATACTGGTGGGCCTCAATCGGCAGTACATATGCACCTAAAAGCTAGCAACCACTCATTTGACGACAATGAGGTTAAAATCTTAGCGAAAGAACATCAATGGTTTGAAAGGGGAGTAAAAGAAGCGATTTTCATAAAACAGCTAAATCCTTCACTAAACCGATATGGTGGTGTGAGGTTCAGTTTGGATCATTCGTACAACAGCCTGCTTAGGCATCATAGGATTAGTAATGCTGATGAGGTGATATCGGAGCTAGTGGGGCAATCAGGCCAGTCGTTAGTCAGGACAATAGGAACAATCAGTGGAGCCGCAGGGAGTAGTCCTCTGCTCCCCCAACCTGAGAGCAGGGACCAATCATAGCAGTATCCGGCACCGCCATCCCTGGACTGTCGGGATATATATATAGGGCCGATACTACCAGTAAGACTTTAGTTCGCTAAGGAGCATCTTGGATAAGAAGCGAAATGTCCGACACCTTCAAAGAAGTACAGATGACGGCTGAAGAAACCTTTTCATCGATGGACCACTCCTGTACGACTGAGAGCTTACACAGACATACATTGAAGTTCCACATTTGTGAAAGTGTAAAGCTGGTCATGAAGTATCATCAGGTTTGTTTTTATTTTTTGTGCCCGTTTTTAGAAACTTTTCATGAAGACAGCTGGAAACTGTTGTTAAAAGGTTAAACGATTATTTTTGAAAGTCGGCTGAATGTGTTATCTGTTCAACACATGGTCACAATGTCTTCAGATTTCACTCAGACATCCTCAGCACATCGCATATATTTGTTCGAGCCAACTCCAGTTCAGTCCCTGACAAAATTAGCAGATATCCCCGCAGGTCTGTCTATATGAGATGTGAAGACAAGTGCGTGTGGACAACACACTCTGTGTGTGTGTGTGTGTGTGTGTGTGTGTGTGTGTGTGTGTGTGTGTGTGTGTGTGTGTGTGTGTGTGTGTGTGTGTGTGTGTGTGTGTACGCGTTTGCGTGTGTCTGTGTGAATGTGTCATAGATAGATAGATAAGAATGATGTGAGCATGCAAGTGAAGGACACAAGTGTGCCTCCACATCTAAGCCAACAACATTCCAATGAATCCAACCACGTCCTAAATGCAGAGTTCTCACCCATGTGTCTCAGTGAAGCTGACGTCAAAGGCGTGCCCCGAACCATCTACTCTACCTTTCTGACATATCATCAGGGACTTGCTATTTATAGACACTCGGCCGACGTGTATGCAATGTGCCAAAAGAAGCCTGAGCTGTTTCATTGTAATTCACTGAGACCGAGCTGGTCTATTGCATGCTGTTAACATCATCGACTATAGATGCTGACTCCTACAGATACATTTTCTGTTTTTAATGAACCACGTTCTATGTGAGATGCAGGAAATTGTATGTCTACAATCGCTTTAGTATTTTGGAGAAGAGAAGGAGGAATGAATATTAGTCTCATGATTTCCAAGAACAGAGCGCATAGTGTCTGTGGTCATACGGCACATTATTTGCACAACAGCTGGAATAAGGGCTGCATTGTCTGAGGCATTAAGAGGCTGCTCTTGATATATTGATTACCCTTTCGGGAATAGCGGTAAGTACAGTGCATGGGCAGCTGATCATTTTATTAGGTTACAGGGGGCATAAAAAGGTTCCACTGAAATTCTAATGGCTCTAATAATAAAGTGGCATCGGGGATGGAGGGACAGATGGATGGATGATATTCGTGTATTCGAAGTATAACATGGCGAAACCAAGCAAAAAAACAGGCCATCCATTCAGATTCTCTTCTGCGACAATGCATTTCAGTAACAACATTGAGTGTTCTGTTCCTGAGGACCACACCTGCAAGCTCAAACATCAACATTGACTCCAAACAGACAGCAGTTCCATGTGTGCTATCCACATTCGTGGTGCGAATGTGAGTCTAAAGAGTTTGATGTTTCTCTTTATTTGTAAGTAGGTTCGTTGTCAGATCTCCCAGGCAGGTGACGCGCAGAGCTTGATCGTGGCGTGGAGTTGAGCAAGTCGTGCCGTGATGTCCGTCCGACGCCCGGCGCGAGCCGGGCGCCTGAGCGGGTCCGTGCAAGTCTCTTTGGGTCTGTGAGTCCGAGATGATTCTGCCCAATCTCTCTGTCCCGCGACAGCTCCTTTTATACAATTTACAAGCGTGTGCTATGCGTCAGGGTGATACGCAAATCAAGGAGATCAAGAAATTGAAAGACATGAAAGTGTTGAAAGGCGCACTTCAAAATCATACACTCGTGTGACGCAACAGGGCTCCCCTCCTGGATCCGAAGTCGGTGAAAGCGATGAAGGAAAAAGAAATAAAAACAAGAGTCATTCTGCGACATGGTGAGGCCAGGCAAGATGACGGTCACCGGGCATGGCAGGCGTCGGTGGGGAGGTTGCCGAGGAGGTTTCGTGGTGCCTGAAGTCATTGTACGGGAGCACGGCAAAGAGTGCTCTACGACTGCCAGTTTGAGTCGATCGATAGAAACTTCCCTCGCGGCTGTCGAGTCGATGCCGGAAGGTCTTCTCACCGTGAGTTGTTGGACAATCGATGAAGGATTGTGAGGACGAAGGTGCGTGGGTTTGGCCATGCTGCCGGGCACGGACAGGCGGGTCATCGGCGACGGTGGCGTTGATCGCGCTGCCATGGCGCTCTGCAGGACGCTGAGGAAGAACGCTGACGTCGGCGGCCGTGTCGGCCATGAAGCGTCTTCCCGAAGTCCGATCGTGGACATAAGCGATGTCCGACGATGTCCGATCGTGGACATATATGATGTCCGATCGTGGACATAAGCGATGTCCGACGATGTGCGATTGTGGACATATACGATGCAGCTAGTTGCAGAGTCGCCAGGCGAATTGGACGATGTTGGCCATCAGGGTGCGGCAGGTTTCACGGTGGGATCGGGGCGCCCACGGGTGGTGGCGGCCCATCGGGAGCTCGGCTCGAGGGGTCTTGCCGTGAAGGGAGGCTGGGAAATCTGGGTGTTTCCATTTGGAGAGTTGATTGGGCTGAGGAGGAGGGAAAAAATGCTCCTGGCTAGCTCGCCAATAAAGAGTTTGATGTATCTCTTTATTTGTAAGTAGGTTCGTTGTCAGATCTCCCAGGCAGGTGACGCGCAGAGCTTGATCGTGGCGTGGAGTTGAGCAAGTCGTGCCGTGATGTCCGTCCGACGCCCGGCGCAAGCCGGGCGCCTGAGCGGGTCCGTGCAAGTCTCTTTGGGTCTGTGAGTCCGAGATGATTCTGCCCCGTGGTTCGCCCAATCTCTCTGTCCCGCGACAGCTCCTTTTATACAATTTACAAGCGTGTGCTATGCGTCAGGGTGATACGCACATCAAGGAGATCAAGAAATTGAAAGACATGAAAGTGTTGAAAGGCGCACTTCAAAATCATACACTCGTGTGACGCAACAAGTCTAAATGGTTATCACGTCTGGTGCTCCGTGAGTGACCGACAACAAGTTCTAAGTGGAGCCTGCCTTTCGCCTGAACTCAGAAGGCATGTGATGCAACTTTCTACCACTCAGAACAGAATAAGCAGTATCGGCAAGATACATCTGCTACCTGCGTTCATAAATTTCTCATGAAGTTAATTGCACTATCCATACAAGAAGCCTGTTGGTGGAGCATCAAACTCTGACTTGTAAAAGCATTATCCACGCATGGGAGCGTTCCTTGAATGAGATCCAGTGAGAAACAGGAAAGGGAGACAGAGGGTGAAAGACTTACAGATAAAGACGGACGTTTCTCTGTGTCTATAAATAACTCGGAGAGGAACAAAGCATTTTACATCAAGCGTTCTGATGAGCAAAGGAGCTCAGGGACAACAACACACTGCGTGTGTGTGTGTGTGTGTGTGTGTGTGTGTGTGCGCGCGTGTGTGAGTGTTACATCCCAAAACCCATGCATAGGTATTCACCTCTTTAAAATGTCTTTCATTTGTACAATCCAAATCTCCTCATAATTTTTCCATTAAAAAGTTTTTAAACACGTTTGCTGCCAAGTCTTTTTTGAAAATCAAAATCAATCATCGTCACTTGAACAGCAGTCAGCCATGTTTTGTTGCACTTAAAAATGTGTGTCTACAATGATGGTTGACTTAGAGATGTTAAATCACTTCATTAGAATAATTTAAAAAAATGTCAACGGTTAGACAGTGCAAATCATTTGAAACTTTCTCATGGGTTAACAATAAAATATGGTTGACCGAAACCTGTGACCAAATTTCAACCACTTCATCTCTAAGTCGGGTGGATGTTCAAAAATTGCTGATGTTTTGGTTGAGTTAAGCAGGTCGAAACGTTTATCACTCTCCAATCCTAAATTGCACTCCCCAATTAGAGCGGGGCTTAAACAGAGCTGAGGATGAAATGTGACTGCTGAATTGCGATAAGGCTAATTATACTCAGTTAGCACAGTCGTCTCCCATTTGAGGATTTCTCAATTACTGCAGTCATCAAAACACAGAAATCTCTGTTAGCGTAATGCAATCGCTGAAAGTGTTTTCCATTCTCACCTCCAGAACCCTTCCGCTTATGTATCGGCAGCAGGCCTCACATTTCACCCCATACTGAGCATGGTAGTCCGCCTCGCAGTATGGCACTCCATCTCTGTGACAGAAAAACATATTAAAAAAACCTTCCATGGCTGCAAAAAGTAAAAGGAAGCAGTCAAGACAAATCTCCAAACGTAATTCATTTCTGGTTCCCAGAATACCTGATTTGTTATTTTGACTTTTTTCAGAGAATTATGAAATAAGGAACAAAAGGGTCAAACGGTTGCCCTTATGAACATTTTCTCAAAGAAATATGCAATGCAAATTTTAATTGTCCTATCAGTGCAAGAATGCATACAAAATGTAGCAATTCACAATACCACTTCAATTGAAGATGTTACGCAGGAGACTTTTCTTTCATATTCTTCTGTTCACAATTATGTGACAGGCTTCAGTCATACGGATAGAAAAGTTAACAATGGAACCGTGATGTCATTCACTAATACACCACTTACTCTTCAATGAGTTGCAAATCACTGAAAAGCAATGAAATAACAAATCACCTGCTCAGATTATTACATTTTTGGAGACTGTAATAACCTTCGAGGATTCAATTTGTAGACCCACTCCACTGGACTGAGGTTTCTGTTCATTTTTTTCATGCTCACTTGCTGATGTACTCTCCGGTGAGGACCATGTTGCACGTTTGACATCTGAAGCAGCTGATGTGCCATTGCTTCTCCAGCGCCAAGAGAGACTGACCTTGCTTGATTTCTGCTCTACATCCGGCACAGTCTGGACAAAAAGTGCAAGAAGAAAACATAATATGATGGTGGGGAACTGAACAACAGAAGACAAAGAAGAAAATAAGATAAAAAGGAAAGAAGAGGGGACAGAAGCACACGCGGTCAGGGGCATCCCATCAAAGTGTAATTTTATTTCCTTCAAAGTCAAACACATACTGATATGGTCGAATCTGAGCCCCTTTCAATCAAATTCAGAAAATGCCTCATTATTGTCTGTCTCTTAAAGTATTATACTGACCGATTCGCCAGTGGTGTGCTGTTATGGCCTGTGATCTTAAATGTTGAACCTGTTCAAGCAGTCTGAGTGCAAATCCTTACGTCACGAGACTTCGTGATTGTGACATCAAATAGAACCAAAACTAATTTGGAAACACCTTGAAGCTGGAGCTATTGTTGGGCACAAACAGAGGAGTAAATAGATGTCTGGAGTGTCTTGTAAGGAATTTGCAACAGTAAAAATGACAAGGGCGCAATTATTACACTAGGGGGGGTTGTGGATGAGCTGGCTTTAATTGAGAGGTACCAAGAAGGTCCACCCTGACACAGAGCCTGTATACAGTAAACAAACAATTGTTCAAACCTGTGAGGATATCCAGTAGGTTTGCATGAATGAATTAGAACCCAAGTGCAGAGAAGCAGGAGACGAAAGGCAGGAATGCACAATTTTCTCAAACATAAATTGATTTCCAGCGACCCACATAAGGATAAAAAATGAATACATTAATTTTCAAAAAAATGAAAAAGGCAAATGTCGTGCGGCGAGACAGCAAGCAGGTGGAAAGAGGATAAAAGTTCACTCAGCCAGATGCAGGAAGGGTATTGTGAGTTTTCTTTATTTGAAGTTGATATCAGTTTTCGGCAGACCACAGGTAACACTGCTCTCCAGGTTGTCCTTTGTCCCTCTTCTTCCTCCCCGAAGTGACTGGCTCAGTCTAGTTTTAAAGGTGCTTCACCTGAGCTTCTGGCCAATCAGATCCCAGCGGCAATTGGCCATTCCCAGGTGGTTTCAATCACCTTCTCAATCAGTCTCAGTCAATTAGTGGTCGCCCAACTCTACTGTTTTGGATGGGGAGAAATGCGCACCTTTCTCCCATCCAAAATCCAGAACACACAAAATTATTTAACATTTCTTTTGGCATCATGACAGCAAACAAGGTTCAGGAAAAATACAAGTCCTAAAATTACCAACGTTGAACATAATGAGATCTATGTAACCAAGAAACAAAACCATACACAATTGAAGCACTAATTATACTCAATAGAATGAAATACAACTAAACTGATAAGACACATTGGAACCCTGGACCAAACAAAAGTAGCCGAGGGAGCTCCATTCGGAAACGTTGCCGAGAAATCGCAATGCTGTCCTACAATTCAGCCTTTTGACATGTTAAAGGACAACCGACGTCTCTGGACAAGTTGTGTCCATAATTTGTAAAATGGCTTCAAATGACTTCTACTGAGCGTATTTTAATAAGATTCAACCGCATATAGCTATATTTTTTGTTTTAAGACTCGCGCTGAATATTCAGGAAGTGTTGTTTTTGAGTTGGTGACGAGTCTGTACATGACGTCACTAAAGGACCGCCCTTGACTGTAAAAAAGACACATTGTAGCGGTACTTCCATCACGTCAATGTATTTTGCTGGCTTGTTTGGTCTGGGGACCTCGTGTTGCACCCAAAAGCCGCCAGAAGGCCAGAAGAGGGCGTCCGAGCGCCATATAAGGAATTTATCAGCCTGTGGAAATGGAGGTGGCCACAGGAAGTCGCCATTTTGTGCCTCTTTTTTTTGGGTGAGAGATTTTCCCCCAATGTCGCCTCAAAATGGCACAAATACATTCTTTAATCGATTGCAAACATGTAGGCTTTCCTCTTCAGAACTATTTGAATCATATTCATAACTGGAAGTGTAACAAGAAAGCATATTCTCCGAATCTGAAGCCATTGTTTTGATTCACAAGCAATGCAAGATGTCGTGGCGTGACGTCATGAACTGGGGGCGGGACTTTCTGAAAATGCCCAATTCGCAGCTGAATTTTTTTGCAGATTTTGGACACTTTAAGTCATTTTTATTGGTGTTTTGCATTTGACTAATAATATCATACTGCGTGTTTTGGGTATTTTAGATGCTATAAAACATTTTTCTGGTGTCAGTTAAAAAACAAAAAAGTGACGTCGGTTGTCCTTTAAAAGTCAGATGAAATATATGATCATATATTTGTCTGATATGATCAGACAAATCAGATGTCTGATATGATCGAGCTACTCTTGATGTTTATTGTTGGCATAAAACAAATGATGAGTGTGTTAAACTGGATCATTCTCACTGGGTACATTGATCTGACAGAAACTTCATCAGCTAAATGTGCTAAGTGGGCTAATGAACACATCAAATTATAGTATGAGTCGGACGGCTGTCAGAAGCAAGAAAGTACGGCAGAAGCTGGACTTACGACTGGGCCCGTGGATTTTGATTGGTTCATTTGGCTTGGTCAGTGATCCAGAGCAGTGCTGGCACACACAGTCCTTTCCACTGAATGTCACTCTGTCTCCGATGGGAAAGGGTTTACTGAGGGGCAACAGACAAAATGTAAATATTAGTAGGTGCATTACTAGTAGATAGAAGAAGAAGAGATTACCATGTCTCAAGTTCAGGATCTGGGAATGTACTAAGAAATAGCAAATGATTGCTCACCGAAACAAGAATGAATGACTTGACTATAAATATTAATATATATAAAAATGCATTCAAAATATTGCATAAAGGCACGAAGGCCAGTGAGTCCATCACATCTGTGTGTGGGTGTGCGTATGTGTGTATATGTGTGTTTTGTTTAAGGTCAAGGCTCTATTTTTGTGCCCAATGCAAGTCGAGCGCAAAGCTGGAGTCAGTCATAGTGGAGTTTTACACAAAGCACACACACACACACACACACACACACACACACACACACACACACACACACACACACACACACACACACACACACACACACACGCACACACGTCCCTTTCTTTTCTAAGCAACTGATTGATTTGAGAGTGTGCAAAACTAATGGGGAGTTAAAGGCTTAGAGAAGACTTTTAAAAAATATAGACAACAATAATCCCCTGTATAAGGCCTAGAAATGGCATCAAGATTGTGAGTCACCAGAAGAGCAGCAGCACACATTGTGTTTGTGTAAGACCCTTGGGCAGATTTGCTCCTGCCTCGGTTCCAAAACATTGAGGATGTAAAACAGTGTGTGTCAGACCTGGTTTCTGTTAGGTGCACCTGTCCCCTTCTTACCTCGCCAAATAACAGAACACATATGTTTGCTCTCCCTACCAAGACTGACTGAAACGTTAAACCAAAAATTACGATTACATTAGGATGTAAAATGTGAACAAAAATCAGAACATGTGGATTTGTAAACCATTCAACCAATATCCTACACAACAATAACAGGATATTTAATGTTCCACCTGATGAACGGGATATTTTTTTTTTGTCATATTCATCCATTTTAATTTGATACGCGTGTGTGGGTGTGTGTGAGACTACAGGGCTGAAATTTAAGAGTGTGAATTGATATTTTTTCTTCTTTTTCACCTTCTTTACCTTTGTCAGCAATACTTGAACATTCTACGATGTTAACATCGATTTCTGGTTACACTTAGAGCCACCCTTTGATCACTGCCCATGAAAACATTAACACATAAACCTGCTTTCTGATTTCATTAGAGTGGAGGAAATGATGACAAGACACGGAGGCAGGCATGAGGAGGAAGACTGATAAAGACGATGTGATGCGATGTGGCTGATGACAAGGAGAAGAGATATGATAACCGTAACATTGCAAGGGGCAGGATCAGGGTTGGGACAAATAATGTGTGGGAAATTAAGGTGGTACAAAATGTCAAAACAATTTTAGATTTTGTTAATCAGTTGTCATTAGGATAAATTATAATGAAAATAAATCTGGACAGCGGCTTGCACGTTTGATTCAGTCATGAAATCCGGGGTAGAATGTCAGATTTTGTTATTACTCTACATCTGAAAAAGATGCTTCATCTGTCAGTTGAAATGTTTTCAAACAGTATCGCTCGCTTTGTAAATGATCGTTGTGGGGGTTGTCTAGATTGTACACCCACCGCTTGAGTCATCCGAGAGTGGCTTTACCTCATGTGCATTCCTAATGAGGACAAGCACAAAAGACAATATATGCAAGGGAATTTGAGTGCCAAGCATGTGGATTTATAAAATTTTGATGATAAAAAATAATGTATTCTTTCTGCATTAGTGCCATAACTGTTTTGGAGGGATGAAAACTAATCAACAAGAAGATGGAGAACTGCAACAAAGTCCTGCTGACATTGTGAAATGATTGAATTCAGGATACAAGCAATGAACACATCACGGTAACAATTAGAGTCTGAAAAAAATAATAATTCATTGCACGACTAGAAGGTGGAGAATGGCAAGAAAAGGGGTCAAGAAAAAGACTGTGAGCAATGTTAGAGAGAACGGACAGCAGGGAAGATGAGAGCCATCCTGTGGATTCTTGCTGTCTCATCCGGTCTCTTCCAAATACACAGATGTGACTGCTCCACTGGTGGCCTCTGAACATTTGGTGTCCTTTCAGGAGAAACATTTCACGCACAATGAGAAGGAACATCAAACACTGAAATGGAAAGATGGAAAGAACTGTAACTCAGGTTTGGTTAGAAAGATAATCATGAAGGACTACTTTTTTTCTGATACTCTTATGGAAAATTCGGTTGATGATTTTTTTTAACAAATATACCTCCATCTTCAATAAAACATTGACCAGCAGTGTCATTTGACATGATGGTGCCAGTTCAAGAAACATTTACATTCATAAAACTAATATTAGTTATCAGACGCATTCAAATTTAGACGATACTGTTACATTTTGACCGCCACATACGAGAAGATGAACACATTACTTGACTCATCGGCCAGTCTGCAACAACATTCAAAGCTTGAAGTCAACTAATCGTATTTCTGGTCTCCCACCTTGCAATTAGCCTTATTAGAGAGGACTTATGACTCCCCTGTCAGCTGTTGACGCGCAACTATAGCCTACCACTCGGTGAAACGTTGAAACATGTACAGCTGACAAGGCAAAACAATCTTCATCGCTCAGTACAGATGTAAGAGGATAAAAATAAGATGGTGGTAGGTGAGAATACCAATTAGCTTTGTTAGCTGTGGCTATTTCGAACCCCACCAGTCTTAAAATATTTATACCAGCGGCATCACGGTAGAGTTGGCGAGGAATGAGGATGCATTCCAGAGGATTTTGTTAGATATTTGGTCGCAACCATGATCTTCTGTGATGGTGATTATGTGCACATGTACCTGCAGACGCTGCAGACAAAGCACTTGGGGTGGTAAGTCCGTCCCAGGGCGGAGACCACCTCTCCTGCGATGAAGTTGTTGCAACGATCGCACCGTGTGCCATACAGTCGCTGGTAGTCTGCTGTGCAGATATACTCGCCCTTCTTCTGGAAGAAGCCTGACCTTGCCAGATCACAGTTACACACTGAAAAAAATGAATGGAAATTGTCACCATCTCACAGTCTGTTCTCAATAATTACTCAAGGCGTACCATACACATATTTTGTTCATATTATGATACCAACATTGTGTACGAATGTTGAATGTTTCGGCCCTGCGCAGATCTCCTTTATCACTCAATCATTGTTTCTATTATCATTGCTGAAAAAAAAAAATCTGTTTAATAAACCTTCAGCATTTCCCTTTGAAGTCATGTGCACTTTGAAGTGTTCTATCAAGTTATTCAGGCTACGCCCACCGCACGTATAAGATTCCTTCATAAAATAACTTTTCATGTACTTTTGAGCAAAATGGATGGATTGATTTTTTTTCTAATTAGAAATTTGTGTATGTGTGTGTATGTATGTGTTTGTTTTTCCCCTCTCATTTTCACATGTTTGATTTATTTTCAACATCATGGCAAAACAAGATCCTGGGTGAATTTAAACCCTCATTATCCACGTGTGCTTCAGGTAGATGTGTTTTTCTTGAAAATTGACTGTGAGACAAATATAACTAAAAAACACTGACTGAAAGCTTTTATCATCAAAAATGACAGGAGGAAGACTGCTTTGCTTGTGTGCAAGTGTACACTTGTGTGTCAAGTGGGTGTTGTCTCTAAATGGCGTATTCGAAGCACACTTTCAACATTTTGCCATAGAGCTGTGAATGAATTCCATTGGAGTTAACAGGACAGCAAAAAGGCCTGTTTTGCAGAACAGTGGTCCGCGTGGTAACTGGTGTCTCGTTTCTTCCAGTTGTCGCAATTGTCTTTCAGATTGTGAGTATTATAAACACAGTATACTTCTGGCGAACTGGAGCACAGTTCTGGAGAAGACTGTTCAAGTTGGTAAGATGAGAGACTGTATGAGATATGACTTTCAGAGACAAACTGAGTATATTTCAAGACAGCCCACAAAACGCCACCACAACTCCAGCTTTGCACCTGACTTGCGTCGAGCACAAAAATAGAGTTCTGAGCTTACACAAAGCACACACACACACACACACACACACACACACACACACACACACACACACACACACACACACACACACACACACACACAAGCACACATACACACATACATACATACACACACATACACACACACACACACACACACACACATGCACCACACAAAATTGTAAAGTCCCTCAATGGGGCTCATTTAATCTCAGACTGTTTATGAGAGGAGTGTTAGGACTTAATGGTGTAATAAAAGATCAATATGCCCTCACTTAGGAAGAAAACTGTCCGAGCGACTTGGATAAAGTATAAGGATGGAAACACATAAATCCATCTTTGATGCTCTGGTAGATTGCATATGGAGAGGGTGGGTGATGAAATATGACAGTATGCATGGAGAGATGTAATGATGGATTTTTTTTTCATTGTGGTAGATCAGAGGCGTTGAGGGGGAGGGGCCTGGAAAAGTACAGTAAAAGGGTAGAAAGTGAAAATGGGAAAGGAGCTCGGAAAAATGTGTGTGAACAACATTTTCTCAACCGCTGCCTTCGAAGTGTCCCCACCACATTTGGATTCCCTCTAACTAGGGCTCCTAGCAAAACCTTAATCATATGCTATGTGATACAGTCACGGAAAAAGGAAATAGGCAATTTCGCTCCCTTTTGCTTTCCATTTTATTACGTAGAATCTCAAATGATCAAATATTCATACTTTGCATAATGTGGTTTATTCGCATACCTGACCAACTCACAGCTGGCTCGCTGCATCTGCCTGCTCAAACTGGACTGGGAGGTCTGATATTCTCTGGTTAATCACAATATTTACTCCATTGATTTGATGATTAATAGTTTCCTCATCCTTTGTAACCTGAGGAAACAGAAGCTTTCAATGGTTGCTGTAGAGACATGTCTCCACCTAAATTATGTCGGAGGTATAAGGCTGGTGTCACATATGTGGGTGGGGTGGCTATGGGTTGTTTATTGAACAAAAACACTAACATGAGATGTGAATCTATTTGAACAACATCAAAGTGAACATATCACGTTTTCATTACATTTAAAACGGAACTGTTTGATCAAGAATGATATTTATAAAGTCAGAATGGAGAATGCTTGTTCAAGGGTCTTCAGTTTGGGGGGCACTCGTGACACCAAGTTTGGCAATTTAGTCATAAGGGATTAATTTCTTACAGTTTCATTTAAAAATAGATAGATGCACACTGAGGGCTCGATATTCAGACCTGGCGCAAAGCATGGTCAAACTGTTTGGAGGGGCGGATAAACATTGGAATTTTAACACACGCATGCAGAATGGCATAGTTCAGAAATTGGTGGTTGCGGGTCCATGCAGGAGTTCGAAGCATGCAAAGGCAGTTGAAAAGAATCTGCAAGCAAACCTCCCTGGTTGTGTGTTGTCAAGTTGGCCAGAGCCATTACCGAAAACAGATCATATGTGGGCATGTGAAGACAGCTTCCCACACTGATAGTACACATTTGTGCGTAAAGCTGTGCCACAGTTGGGAACAGTGTAAAAAAGATGATGCTGGTCATGACACATTAAATTAATTGATTTCTAAAATTATTAATTGCTTTCTTTTTTACAAAACAGATTAATCCATTATCAAAACAATGATTAGTCACAGCCCTGCTTAGTTGTATTAATCCTATATGTCAATAATGTTTCTATCTTGGTTTGGGAAAATGATTGGCACAAAAACAATATTTTGCTGCTGAGTTTGACTGATGGATGCAAGATGAAAATAACTGGTGAAATTATTATAAGAGAACATGAAGAGGTTATTTGGATTTTGTAAATATCTGTTTGTAACAGGATACAACTCTATTTAGAAATGTATTCCAGTATATCATTGACTCTAGCCTGTGCCAACATTTCAAAATGCAAGCAATGTCTCAAAAAAAATATTTATTTTAAGAGAAACAAAGTAATTTAAATGGAATACAGTTTGGTACAATTTAGTCATAATTTAAACATGTAGTATGCAGCATTTTAATTCTACAGACCACTGCGTGTTCAAATAGACAGTGAATGCATTATTCTTCAACAACTTTCAAACGGTTTTATTTCAGAAAGTCTAAATTCACTTTTGACCCAAAAGCAAACCTTCGAAGTCCTTCTGAATTTTTGTTCCCAGAAATGTGGTTGGAGTTGGATAAGAAATTAAAGTTCCTGCCCCAGCAGAGGGATGGCTTAAGTTGGCTCAAGGAAGAAAGGCTTTGGCTAAAGCTGCACAACCAACATCACATGGTAACAACATACACCCATAAAATCAACATTGAAGTAAAAAAAATAAAATAAAAAGTAACATTTTGTTTGTTTGACTTTCCTGGGAATGCCTCAAGGCTTTTGGGAGACTTTCTGTCTACTCAATGAATATGTACTGTACACAAAAAGAGCATTTGATGAGATTAATATATATAATACAACATTACCAAAGATAATCAGATTTAGCCAGAATTGGCTTCCCAAATTAATTTCGTAACATTTTAAATCTGTGAATCACTTAACGAAATGCATTGCGCTCAATTTCTGAGAAACCCCTGAGTGGATTGCTAATGCTGAGAAGTAAAAATGAGTCTTTTGACTTGTGAGAGATCATGGGCTTTGTGATTGAAGGTTAACGCAGTCTGATGTCAGCAGCTGTGGTCATTAGAACTACACTGATTAGACAGCAACGGGGGGTCTGGGTGATTGGGTATTTATCTGCTGCCAACAGACGCAATTAAAATTCCCATCTCAAGTCAGCCCAATGTACAAACCTAAAATAGTCCATACACCTCACCTCTCTCTTCTTGTGTCCCAGCTTTAAGGTTTCTGCATCAAAATGTTGCAGGTTAATCATGTGACCACTGTGGACACACTTTAATTTTGAAAGTGGATACAAAGGACACAGAATATACCTGGCCAAAAGCTAGTTGCAAATAAAATAATACAATCTCCTCATAGCATCACACAAAAGACATGCTGAACACTAGCAACAGAGTTTTTGGCCAGAATGGTAAATGATGCAAGATATCAAAGCAAGTAATGCTGAGCGACGTGTGGTCAGGATGGGCCACCATTCAATATGTCACTGGGTCACTGGAAAATGACGATAAGTCACTTCTGGACCAATTTCTTGGTCAGTGCTTTCATACTCTCATAATAGTGTAAAATACAGTCCAAAGGAATTTACCAATATGATGCCAACAAAGTCAGCGAGTGGAGGCTGAAAGCGAAATTCAAGAGCAGTTACTTAGCAGTGGTCCTTGGCTGAAGACAGATGGGTGCCCCCCCCCCAGAGTCTCTTTAAAACCAATCGGGATGTTGAGAACTTCTGTGGACTTATAATTGATTCATTCAATAGAGAATGAAATTGCAAGGAATGTGTAACCACTTCGGAATGCATCGGAAGAATGAATGACTCTATGTGCCTTTGTGTTGTCATGTTATTTGCTATTTAGTTTTAGTTTTAGTTTTTTTTTAACTTCAAGATGGTGCCGCGAGAGTGGCTGCCTTTCCAGCAGCTCCTGTATTTCGTTTTCTACTTCTTTCTTTCCTTTCCTCTACCTTTCATGACTCTCCTGCGTGAAATGTAAATTTCTTCACTGCGAGACGAATAAATGTACATACATCTAATCCAATCCAAGATCAAGATTGATCATATTGTCTGACAGAGAAGGCTGTTTTTTTTGTTATTATTTTTTTTTTTGCTCAGAAACAATTTCAACACTAACATGCACACATATTTTAAGACAACAAGCAAGGTGCCAGCGTGTTAAAAGCCTTCATTATAGTCACGTTGGACGTGGATAAGCAGAGAATTAATCCTTGTCAAGGATCATGCATCATGGAGAGCCTTTACGAAGAAGTCCCATTTCCTGCCGTACTCACTTCTCTCCCTAGCAACCAGGCTTTGGCGTGGTGATTGGACGACCGAACCAGTGGTTGCTATAGCTACAGGAAGCGACCCAACCATGTAACCCCCCCACTTTTAACTGTTTCTCTTTTTTTTGCTTCATAACCTCTCTTTGTCTTCATTGATGTACTTGTCAGCTAAGGCTGGTGTATGCTGCACTGGGCAACAGATAGCAGCTCGGCGAGAGAAGATAATTGCAAAGGTTGAGTGATGGGATTAATGGTATTTTAAGGGGGGTCTTACGTACTGAAACATGTTGAAAATAACTGAAAATGATGCAATTAAAGAAGTGCAGGAGAGAGCTTTAGTATTTATCAAACCTTTGCCCATTCATGAAAAAAAACAGTGATGTGGAAAAGCCTTCCATTTTTAAAATATTTGTTTATGCATTGGTTGCCCTATAAATGGATTACTGTTTTGCATTTACATCAGTGTGTTTTTTTTACGTCAACCAATATCACAAAAAAATGGCAGCCTTTTTTTGCAGTAATTCAACACATCCTCTACAAACCCTGCTGCTAAACTGAGAGGTGCGAAGAGAATCACAAACTACACACACAAACTGATTCTTGATTTGAGCTGAGGCTGGCATTCCTCACGTCTGTAAACAGGCTGATGAAGGTACCGGTAGTTCCGTAGTTGTCATGAACACAAATGATGATGTGAAAGAAACAATGTGAAAATTACGTACTTCATCCTTTGATGATATGCTGGCAGTCTTTCAGTCGGATTACAACTAATCCGACTGAAAGACTCACCAATGCCAGAAATTTCATCTTGAATCAGGAACTTGACAACGGCAACGAATTGGTCAATGAGAAATAGTTTGATTTCTTGAAGAATGATTGTTCCCATATGATATCTGTTACTCAAGATTCACATGTCTGAAAACAATCCAACACTCTGATTTGTAGAACTTCGTCTCTGGTAGAACCTCCAAGTCAGTTTTATTATATTATATTGTGCATCAGATACACTGTAGTTCTCCCTTCTCATGTAGCAGACACGTGTGATGCCATAAGACAGTTAAGCGATACGACTTGTGAAAAAACATGCTTTTCTAGTTAGCATTTATGTGGAAGGTTTATTGTATATACTAGCATCCCACAAGAGGGTGAGGTTGAAGCGATGTGTCATTATCGCTTACATATTGAACATGCTCGAAGAAATCTTTATGAGAGTATAGTTAGTAACAACTGGTTGAATAAAGACGTCCATGGTAAATACAGAAGTGGCAGATTCACATACTATGCTCACACGCATAGCAGTAAAGTATTTATGTCACTCACAGATAGGTAAAAAGTAAATCAAATATTTTCACCTCCTCTTATTCTCTTATAATAGCTCATGGAGGTAGTCAACATATTAACACTATTTTTAAAAGTTTACAGAAATAAAAAGTGGAAACCCTTTGTGTTGTACATTGTATGATTTTCTATTCTCTTGCGGATTTTGCAATTTTGACACTGCTGGATGGCGATTGGCTTTGCTACAACAGACAGTCTCCCAGTTCTCACTCGTCTACTAATTATATAAAATGCCGGCAGCAGAGCCGACACATTAATAGCCTGATGAAGCCCAGTGAGGTGAAATATTTTTATGTTGAATATATTAGCTCACCTTTAAACTGTGTGTAGTGGAACCCTCCTTATATGTACATATATGTACACATACGTCTTAAATGTATATTATGACGGCGATACACAAACCTTCATACCAACGAAGAATATTGGAATAGTATCTAGCTATGTGTTTGTCCACAGAATTGAGTAAATGGATTATAAGTATTTTTTGGTGGAGAAATATGCTGAATTTGAATTCCTTTCACAACTTCAATCACATCTCAATTGTATGAAGGCAAAACCCTTTTCCAACAAATAGTTGTTCTAGAACTGCCTTGAGTCTAGACACTGCACTCACAATTATTCAACAGGGCACAGTCAGCCCTTTTGAACATGCATCAGACTGGAATATCGAGAAAGTGGGAGGGAGGACAAGGGCAACTGGAAATGTGTGTCATCATTTTATAAGTGACAACAACATAACACAGGCAACGTTATTATTCAAGGTCATTCAATGGTTGTTTGAGGACAAAAACACCAAAAAAAGAATATAATTAAATGTTCCAACACACCAATTTCCAATGTTGATAAATAAAAACTGACAGAACATTGCCACCCAAGTGAAAAATCATTTGCCATGAACCTCCACACACCCAGCATGACAATGTCATCCTGTCTCATAATGAGAAATTGATTTCATGGTTGAGTGGCAGTCAGCACAAAGGACAAAGCGATCATCAGGATTTTTTTGTTTGTTTTCTGTTTTTTTTAAATGAGAGTATAAGAGATCAAGTGCTGGCTAAGCAAGTCAACAACTGAAACAAAATGTAACCTTAAAGCACGTGCCAAAGTCAAGGCCCAGGGTTCCTCCACATCAGCATGTCAAGTTCCATGATGCTTGCAGATGTTTGAAGCAAGAAATCAAATTGTCATATGTTTAATATGCTCATATTTATATTTTATAATTTATATTTGTGTTTGCCCCTTTTGTTTTTCTTTGTTCTTTTTGTTTCCCTTTTATGTAAATTGGAAATTTGATTCTGTAAATTGGGAATATTGCCATTGTGAGACAAATAAAGGTTTTATGTAATCCAATACCAATACCAGAATTCTAAATACAATGAGTCATTATTCTTGACTTCTGCTGTTAACCAGTTATTCATCAATTTGTTGTGCACCTTATATGTAATAAATATGTGAAGGGGATTCAACATTTATAATATCGCTCCAAGGGAAAGCATGAGTACAACGTGGCCTGCCGAAAAAAAATGTGCATCTTCATTTGCAGCTATTGAAAAACTCCTAACCAAAAAGACTCTACCAGCAACAAGAATAAAGCCATAGACTGAATTTAGAAAGTTCAACAGAACAAAAAGCGCATTTGTGTGAGAGAAAGAGTCAGACAGCGAACAAAAAAAAAACAAAACAAAAAAAAGCTGTGGAAAACTGCTGGCTGAGCAGAGGCCCACATAGGAGAGTACATTATAGGATGGGATGTAGAATAGTCTGGCCACACAATAATACCCATTACCTCACTTAGATTGGGAGAGAGCTCTCTGAAATATGAGAGGGCTCTTTGATACTCCATCTGTGAAGGTGTTTGCTTACTGGAGCAAAGTCAAGCAACGAGGAGTAGACAACGGCAGATGATTGGGACAAATACAGTATAAACGCACTTTATAGTAAACCAAAGTTATGACGTAATGTTTTCGGCGACACATACAACTCCACCCCCACACTCTTCTTTTCTCTGCTGTCTTCCTCTGTTCACTACCCCCTTTTTTTCTCTGGGGCACAAATAGTGCCCCGTGATTGGTTAAGAGCACCATAGAGATGCTGAGAATATCCACCAACCAGGACACGGGTGCCCCATCAGACCGTTACCACGGTAACTCTTAACAACCACCGTGATAGTTCATGTGTGTGCTGAAATGCATGCACAAATGCACATGTGGATTCATGCACAACAACACAATATCAGTGTGTGTGTGCATGTGTGTGTGTGTGTGTGTGTGTGTGTGTGTGTGTGTGTGTGTGTGTGTGTGTGTGTGTGTGTGTGTGTGTGTGTGTGTGTGTGTGTGTGTGTGTGTGTTTGGGCAGGTATATGTAAGAAACATGTTACACCGAGCCCTCAGTGTTTTCATGTATTGTAGAATTACATAATGCTGTATACACGTATACAGAAATACCGAAACAATAATAGAATACGTTTTGGCAAGTTATATGTCAATCCCTCTCATCTAATATTGCTTAACTGTTGATTTGTCTGAAAACTCCTTTTTATTCTTTGGCATTTGACTCATGTTTCATGTTTGGTTTTATTGTTAAGATGCGTTCCAATATTTGTGCATTTAAGACAAATATGAACACTTTATCCTGGTGAATGTGTGAGTTACGGTACCGTTGCTCTCTCAATGTGACACATCCGAACAACCAATGACAACTTGTTCATACAGTATATGGTTTGCGCTAACATTTGGCCAAATGGCTTCTCACCTCTTTGTACAGAGCAAAAAGTCCTTGCACCATCATGGGTGGGGCCAAATCATCATTATTTTTAGAAATCAAATGTCGTCCTGCTTAGATGAGAATATGTTTGCTCTGTGCTTGATTATTCATGTATTCCAACTGATGCACGCAGATCAAAATCATTTCGCTTAAGCCGATGGGATAACATGTTACTATGACATCTGAAGCCTACTTCCTGCTTTCCAAATTTCCAACAGTTAACATACAACGTACAACACAATGATGATCATGCGCTAATACATTTTAGGCTTATCTTTTTGATGCGGCATCGGTCTAATATTTGTAGTTTATGTTGTTTTTTTTTCAATTACTATTAAATTAAATTATTTTAAATTAATCTTCTTCCAAAAGAATCAGCAATTCAACTTTTTCTTGTATTCAACACAATTCCTGAAGTATATGCTATTGCAGAATCTCTCTTGCAGGGCTTTTCCTCAGTGGTAGTGCGGAAAAAGCTGGGCAACAATGTCATTAGACAGCAACGTACAACATGGGAAATCCCTTCTGAGTTGACTCATCTATTACAAGCTACCTTAGCAGCAGTCCAAGTTCCCCGCAGGGCAACTATGATCCGCTACAATCCTCACTGTGGGCTAATAGTAGCACTCAGCACAGGGACTAAAATGGATTAGCAAGAATATCCACTATTCTAAGAGCTCGGGGCAGGTTCATTCATTCATTCATTTTCCGTACCGCTTATTCCTCATTAGGGTTGCGGGGGTGCTGGAACCTATCTCAGCTCTCTTCAGGCACGAGGCGGGGGACACCCTGAATGAGTTGCCAGCCAATTGCAGGGCACACAAAGACGTACAACAGTCACTCTCATACCTAGGGACAATTTGGAGTGGTCAATCTGCCAGCCATGCATGCTTTTGGAGTGTGGGAGGAAACCGGAGGACCCGGAGAAAACCCACGCGGGCCCGGGGAGAACATGCAAACTCCGCAGAGGGAGGCCGGACCGCGACGCGAACCCGCAACCTCTGCACTGTAAAGCCGGTGTGCTAACCACTCGACTACCGGGGCACCCTCGAGGCAGGGTGTTCGCAGAAAACATAAGAATGTGAATCGGTCCTTGTTTCTAGGTTCTGGCCCGCCCTTAAATTAGCTACAATTGCTGCAAAATTCCCAATTTCGAGTGTCATGGAACTGGTCATACCTGTGCAGGTGAAACACTTGACATGGAAGTGAGCCTCCTGAACTCGAACCACCTCTCCTCTGCACACCTCACGACACCGTTGACACCGAACTGGTCCACCACTTGGCTCACCTCCCAATGAGCCTCTGCGATACGCTGTGGTGGAAAGACAGTTTGCACAGTGTTGAAACATTGTCATTTTTTTCCCACAAGACCAAAAATTGTTTTGATGCTAATATTTAAATTTAAATAAATAGTTGTTTTACCACAATACATCTGCGAGTAGATCAAATTGAACCAAATTCAATTGGTCTGTTTTGAAATATGTCAACATAGTTATAAAATCATATTTTTGGAGAGCCATAGCTAGACACACTTACAACACAAAAGGTCATTGTACCATACACTCTTCAAATGAGCCGTACCAAATTGTAATCGTTCGGAGTTGAACTGAATCGAACCATTCGACTTATAAATCGGAATGTTCATGAAAATTTTCGTAACGATTTGGCTTGGTTCATTTAAATCTAAACATTTTTTTCTGGACCTATTTTTTATATATCTGGACAGTAGGGATATAAATATAGGGCCAGAGTTACCAGCAACATTTTATTTAGCTGACGAAGCCTCTTGGATGAGAAGCGAAAACATCCGGTAACTTCAAAGAAGTACAGATGAGATGACGTCTGAAGAAACCTTTTCATCGATGGACCACTCCTGTACGACTGAGAGCTTGAACAGACATTTTTTTTGTTACACCCCTAGTAACAGTGCCTATCCTTAAGAAGCTTATAGATGTTGTTGGAGGCTTTCCCTGCTGACGATGGGCAGTTGACGCACTACATCCTGAACTGGTCGGCAGTCAGTTGCAGGGCACATGTAAAGACAAACAACCATTTGCACCCACATCCACACCGTCACTGAATAGGAACCAATCCCATGTTGCCTACACACGACTCAGCCGAATGTACAACTCATGTAAAGTAAAAGAGTCCCATTGTATTCACAAGACACCCGTACATCCTGAAAAGCATGTGAATCAACAGCTGCAGTCATGCTTCCTCAAAAGAGCATCCGAGTGGATCTATGGGGGTGGAGAGGTATAATGGCAAGATAACCATCTGTCCTAGCTTGTGACATAAATAGCTGACTGAAAGACTTTGCTGGTTCAGTGGTGGCAGCCCATGGGCTGCCGTGCTTGAACTACTGATTCCATTTCACTGAAGGATTCTTGAAGCCTTGTACTTAAAATGTCTAAGAGTCCTTGTATGCCTCATATCATGTGTGCGGTGAGCTGGATGATGCTCTGTACATCTATATAGGGTATGTAGTATCTGTATCCTGTATCCAGAGATGTATTTATAATATTGACGTTCCCGAAATGGTCACATTATAATCAGGCAAGTCGGGAATACCCTGAGCTCTCAACACACAGGAAGTTAAAAAAAAAAACATAAATTAATAAATAAAAATAAATCATTGCTTAGATGGTTCAGTTGTAATTATTTCTCTGAATGTGCCCGATTTAGCTTTTTTTTTAAGAAATGGTTTACTGACTTTTATAGTAAGGTTGAGTGCTATAAAAAAGTCACTGTAATGAGACACAACACTATATTTTCCTGCCGAGCCCCTGAGGTTTGTTTCACTAAGTTGGCTGCAGACGACAACGCAGGTGACAAATTACAACATTGTCAAAATTGACACGATGGAAACTTTTCTCTTTCATTTATGATATATGTCGGCCCTCACTATTGTCACACGGGAATGAGAAAATGCTCTAGTTAAAAAGAGAGCCCACATATTCAGTGATCTCTGGAACCACAGAATTACGACATTCTAACCAATTACATAAGTGGATTCATTGCCATTCAGCTCATTCAAGCCATCCATTCCCGCAACATAGTGGTGAGTCATTCTTTTCATGACAGCCGCCCAGTAACAGGTGTAATCCCAGACTAAATCATTGGCAAATGCCTGAGGAGAACCCCGTCTGGAGTTGACAGGTGATAAGAACAGGGCCTTGGTCAGTGCAGCAGACAGCATCCCCAGAGACCAAGAGGCTGCTACGATTTCTGCTTCCGACATGACAGTGACAGTAAACAGTATGCTTGGAGCACGTCCGCAAGGAATGCTGGGAAATTGTTAGTGATAGCGAAAGAAGCGATAACAATCACTAAAGAAAAACAATTTCATGACCTCGTGGGGTTTTGTGGAAAACGTGCAAGCAAAATTAATACATGAATGTAAACTGCATGTATATTTTATTGTTTTACAGCGCTGTATATAATTTGAAGCGCTTTATATAATTTGATATGATATATTCAGTGACGTGCAGTCAGGGGAGGCAGGTGAGGCTGTGCCCCACCTGTCATCATGGAAATATGAAATGACAAAATAAACAGTTATATTTATTTAGTGATTTGTACTTTAACGTTCTTTTCCATTTAGCGTCACCATTTTTTGATTATTTTTTTTTTAATCGCTGAATTTTTACATTTACCGTTCAAATACTAAGTAGAGACACGCGGTGAGGCACCAGCCGGCTGAGCCTCACCATGGATTGTGCAATCACTATGCTAACTGTGCTGGTTTGCTCTGCAGTGAGACCGCATTGCTGTCCCTCTGCATATCACAATTAAAGTGTTCAAAAACTTTTAGTATATGAACTAAATTTCTACAGTTTAGCTGGTGTATATAATGTACAGTCACTGTACATTCTAAACACTGTACTACAGTGTTTATTGGTTTGAAAGGGGGGTAAAAGAGGCGATTCTTATAAAACAACAAAATCCTTCATTAAACCGGTCTGGTGGTGTGAGGTTCAATTTGGATCGTTCATACAATAGCCTGCTCAGGCAAAACAGGTTAGGCAACTTTCGCAATGCTGATGAGGGTCGTTATGCTGATGAGGTGATACCGGGGGGAGTGGGGGTAATAGGCCAATCGTTAGTCAGGAATGTAGGAACAATCAGTGGGGCCACAGGGGGGGGTCCCGCGCCCCCCCCAACCTGAGAGTAGGGACCTTTCATAGCTGTGTCCGGCGCCACCAGGTCTGGACATTAGGGTTATATATATGGGGCCGATACGACCAGTCAGACTTTAGTTCGCTGACGAAGCCTCTTGGATAGGAGGCGAAACGTCCGAAACCTTCACTTTTGTACAGATGACGGCTGAAGAAACCTTCTCATCTACAGTGTTTATTTTATTTTATTTTTATCAAAACTGTGTGCATAGGTGAGGCACACAGTTCTCCTGCCTCATGACACGGGGCGCTGGTGATTACCGATTCTTTGCAACTCCTCGGCTGCAGAATAATAGAATTAGTGACAGCAAGCTACAGTAAACAGTTAGCAAGTTAAGTGCAACCATCCAGTCATTTTTTTCGTGTTGCTTGGCCTTAATTTCAGAATGGTGGATTACATATCTAAATTGAAAGAATTTTCTAAACTGGACTTTCAATCGAAGCAGGAGATACTAATTAAAGGAAGACCAACACCCGACTGTCTAGCTTACAAACGGCGAGGGATGGATGTAAATCTCCTGGACAGCTTCTCAGCTTTTTGGCCTAAAGGATCTCATTGAAACTATTCCTGAAGTGACAAAGTTGCTCCAGCTCGTGCTCACTGTGCCAACTACTACAGCATCAGTGGAGCGGTTATTCTCAGCACAACAGACTGAAAAAATACAGTCGGAACAGGACTGATCGAGGAGGACTTTCTTCACTGGCAGTGATCTCCATTGAGACAGAGAGACTTGGACTTCATTTATAAGTAAAGGTAACACGATAATAAAGTTTTTTAAATTATTTTTTTCTGTGCTACAGTTTGTATACAGTATATAAAGAATGCTGACATGACATTTTAAACAAAACACGTTAACTGTTGCCAATGAAATGGTGAATAAGCTACTCTGTGGAGTTCATATGTTTGTAAATCTGACTGATGATGTCAGTGCCTCACATACCATGAAACTCACCGCACGTCACTGGATATATCATATGCAATGATATGATTTTTGTACATGGAGACTGGAAGGAGTCCATTTAGAAAAGGAGGAAGGCTGGTGTTGTGTAGTTAAAGGTCAATCGTGCGACTGTCTCAACACCAGAACTGTATAAGCACCTTGAGAGACACAATGTGTCAGTAAGGATTCATCATTCATTATAACCATAACGTTTTTTTTTTTTTTTTTGCAAAAGGTCACAAAACCAGTTTGGGATTTTGGTTACACAACGGTTACCACGCCTCTTTCTGAGCCTTTAATCTGCCTTATGGTTATAATGAATGATGAATCCTTACTGACACATTGTGTCTCTCAAGGTGCTTACACAGTTCTGGTGTTGAGACAGTCGCACGATTAAAGGTGAACTAGTATACGGACCTGTGAATAAAATCTGGTTAACATTCACACATGTTGCTCACCAGAGTTCATTCACTTTAGCGGGTCTCTTTGAGAATAAGTAACATTTGTAATCGTGAAATTTTCATAATCAAGACGTGGTCGAAAGTGGCAAATTAACAAATCTCCATCTTCAGCTCACCCTGCTGTTATCATCCTTGAACTGAGCCAAGACCTTAGAGAGGAGCATTCATCAAAGTGATGACTGCCCAGTCACTATCACACCTAACATTCTGCTTCAATGCCACTGGAGAGAAAAATGTTCCGCCACCACTGACAATATGAATAGTCAAGTACAGTAAAGTCTCGTTATATCGATATTCAAGGGAGTCCGAAAAAATATCGATATAACCGGGACTATCGATATATCCGACCCTGTTTGCATGTAATTTTCTCCGTGCGTGCATAGAAATAGTATCGATATAACCGGGACTATCGATATATCCGATATCGATATAACAAGACTTTACTGTATCTGACCCAAGGCCAGGGTCATGGACAAAAGAGGAAACATCAAACATTTATTTATCTTACTTGTTGAGTCGAGTATTATTCTATTTCGGAGGGCCCAACCAAAGTTGTTTTTTTACATTTGTTGTTCTCCTCTATAGATGTATATTAAAAGTTAAAAACTGACTACACTTCCGAAAGCGAGACAGTAACCAATACATATGTAACAAATATCCTGTGCTATTATTATGTTCCTTAACAATATGAGCTAAATTGAATCAATATGTTACACTTTTGTTTAAAATGATAATGATTGAACACTGACATCTTTATTAAATTGTACTTATCAAAGTTAGCTTTAATATTGCTTGTTAGATGATGCAGTGCATGATGATGTGAAAAAAGGCTTTTGACAGCATTGTGCATTTTTTATACGAATAATACTGTATACACAGAATTAAGTTATTTTTATACAGTATTGAGAGCTTGGCAAACCGCTGTGGCGCCCCCTGAGGGGAAAAGCCGAAAGGAAAAGAAGATTGAGAGCTCGTTGCAAGAGCTCTGCAAGTTATATGTTTATTATTTAACATGTCATAGAAATGGGCTTTGTACTGAACTTCAAACTGAGAGACTGAGGTCAATGTTTATGGTACACAAGAATAATGGTTCCTGATATTATAGCTCTCCCCGGCAACAGTCAAAGAAATCACCTTTGTTAGTGATGTTTGGCCCTGCAAATTACATCAGGTTCCAGAACTCGAGGATGGGTTTGCTGTATTGATCAGCATGTGTTTTATCCTATCTGATGTCATTCTGACCTTTCAAATCTTGAGCTCACTTGCGTGTTTGTAAAATTGAAGTACAAATATGTGACATCTACAGCCCACCTCAGTCTGCGATTGCAGGTAGCTTGCGCACAATAATCCCAGTGCTCACGGTGCCCAATGCATGGATGACGATAGACAGACTGCGCTGTGTTCAACAATTGTGTGTGCGAGGATGGCCTCTGGTCAATCATGTCCAATGCAGTGGAAAATTCACTCGCTTTGCTTGAACAAGCCCGTTCATGTATGAGCCAGAAGAGAGCCGGCGGAAACAGGAGGACACATGTTGACTGACTAGATGATGTATTCATGCCAACCAATTCATGTTCCACCACGATCTGCCGGCTGTGACAGCACTCACACAGACTCGGAGTATTTAGCCAGGAGTAAAGCATGACATGTATTGGTTTATGTGTGCTCATTTTCAGCCATTCATATACTGATGATGGGATTTGCTTGCTGGTGAGAGTGTTTGATTGTGATTTCAGCCTTGAGCGACCATTGGGTCATTTTCATTCAAAGGGCCTGTAGCAAAATAGCTGCCTCCTGAGATGGACAAAATCAGGTGGATTTTGCTGCTAAATTAATATTCAACACACAGAAGAGTAATCAGACAACCATGGTTACACGCGTGGAGCCACATAGAATATATTGATTTGAATACAAATATTTTGATTGCTGTAAATTCAATCAAAAAAGGCAATAGTTTATTATTTGTTTTCTGGTGTCGTGAATCTGTATCTGTGACAAGAAGCATACATGTATGTGACCAAGAAATTGTTTTCTGGCGATAAAAGCAGTAACTTTTTCAAAAACCCAAAATGTGAGTGTGTTTACTTGGCAAATATTGTGAAAATTGGGATTTTAAAAGGGTTATTGACTGCATGGACATACATGTATAATCAGAGAACAATTAACGATGATATTTTGGGACATTTTTAAGACTAAACCAATCACGGAATAATAATCAGTTTATGTTGTCTGAAATGTTAATTGTGAATTTGAAGTAATTATTGCATTATTGAATAATTTCAGTTTTTGAAATACATTTTATTTTTTATTAAATTGTTATTGCAACATGAGCAGGATATCTCATAAACCTATCAATATGATTTTTTTTTCAAAATCGCACAGGCCTTGTCTGAAGTCACTCCAAAATAATGCACCCCATCATCTATTGAATCTGGTATAGCTGTTTGCAGCTTTTCCAGGTTTCCAAGATGTAAAATTTACGGATGAAAAAACCTGGGTCACCAGTTGTTGTCCACCAAGGGGGACCATTCAAGTGTTGTCATTTGTAGCTTGAACTAAATCAGCATGCAAGTAAATGGTGAGATTTGACATGCACATTACTTGGGAGTTTGTAGGCATGCAAGAAGCACGCAAGAGAATTGGATGAATAATGGAGATTCTTCAAATGACAGACGAGTGTATGACTAATGTTGTAATGCTAGGTTCCGATGAAGTGACATGATCAGAAGTGGAAGCAGGACTGGAAGGGACTTCAGCGGGTGGCTTTGAACTTTCACAACACATGAGATGTTTTTTTTTATGTTTCCTCTGACAAATCTCAGCTGTCTTCCTCGTGAATTAACAAGGGAAAACTTGTACAAATGCACAACAGACACCAGCCCTGAAGGAGGAAAGCCCTTATTTAGCTGACAGGGTATGAGGGTCAGAGTCAGCTGATACAAGGTCAGTTTAACATCACGGCAGCCCCCGGGCGAGTCTAAGATAAGTACAAGGGGCTCTGGGCGTCTTCGTCATGCTCCGAATCACAATCACATCAAGTCCACGAAACCAGCAGCAGACTGTCGAGAATAAGAGTGCCTGCTCCTCCAATGATGATTGCAAAGTGACAGGTGTTCTTTAAATGAAATAAACAACTGAAAGTTTGTGGGGGGTGAATATATGTGAATGTGCGCCTTTAAAAATATACAATGTGATAAATATCAATTTATACTGCATGAGCATATGTGAGTCTGTGAGATGTTGTAGAATGAGTCAAGATTTTGGGTGTGAATAGAGAGGAGAAAGAGGAAGAAAAGAAATGAAACAACTGGAAGCAGAATCACCCCGTTGTCCACCAAAAATGTAACTTTGTGAGTGACCTTGTCATAGGATTCATTCAGTTTTATTATAGTGGTTGACATGTGCCAAAATATTGGGAGACCCTATCAACAAAATTCGTATGACAATTGACACCTCAAGACGGCAGAGTGAAACAATTTAAAACTTATTAAAATATGATTCTTGTATTGGGCTACACATCACTGTTCTGGGAGGACTATAATGATCACATGGAGGACTGTTGGTCTAAAGTAGTTCTTCACACTGCTCTCACCTACTGTATAGGAATGGACTTACCATTACAGCTCATGATGCTCAAGGTGTTGTTCCCCAAAACAAGGTCGTTTCGTCAAAAAATAATCCCATCCACTCAGACCAGTGTTCCCAAACGGTGTCATAAAAATTGAATTTCCGGTGAAGGTAAATGATGCTCGGGCTTCACTCACTCATTCTTCGCAATGCTTCCAATCCATCTCTGAGAAACCGTGGGGAAAATACCTCACAAAAAATAATAAAGTACGGACAAATAAGATCATGTTCCTGGTAGCAGTTTTTTCCGACTGAGAAATGGACAGACAATTAAAACACAAAGCCACCTTGTTCACATTGTTTCTCTCTGTCGGCTCTGGAGCGGTGTGCTCACTGTGTTGCTGACAGCGCGCGCGTCGGTGATAAGTCCACAATCGTCACATTTTTCGGTTCCGGCTAGTTATTTCAAAATAAAATGTGGTCCATGAAAGTTTCACTTCCAGATAAAGGTTGACTCCCAATCACCAGTTAAATAATGCTTAAAATGCACTCCGATGAGTCGTATCTCATGAAGTAACAATTTAAATGACACATATATCGTTCGTTTTACCCCAAAGACACAGTATGATCAATTTGCCGCAGGCCAAGAATACCATCAAAATTACTGTTTCTCTCAAACCTCTAAATCAAAGGTGTCAAAGTCCAGTCCTGAGGGCCAAATCTTGCCCGCCACATCATTTTATTTGGCTAATCAAACAAAATCAAACTTAAAATTACATGATGCTTGCGAAAGTCCGAGTGAAAATTTAATATTGCCTCATATAAACCACAATAACAGTCATTATTTTTTACGTCAAATTTGAAAACTAATCATTCATTAATTTGTTATGCGCTCTACATGCAATATGTGGAGGGGATTAAAAATTCTAATGGCATCCCCAAATTCATAACGGCCCGGAGAGAAAACCTTAAAGACAATGTGACTCGCGCAAAAAAATGTTTGGCACCTTTTCTTATATATGATTGTTTGAATGTTCCCTTTTGCTCGCTGTTTCAAAATGTCCTCCATGAGCCTACAAAGAACAAAGGTTGTATGTATCTGCACTGCAGTCTCCACTGCACATGTTGTCAGAAAGAAAATTTGTTTGGACTGGTTGGCAACCAATTCAGGGTGTCCCCCGCCTCGTGACCGAAGACAGCTGGGATAGACTCCAGCACCCCCCCCCCCGCATCCCTAATGAGGAATAAACGGTACGGAAAATGGATGGGTGGATGTATCAAACTCCTTGAAGTCTGTTAAAAACTCTTCGTTTTGTTTTGGCGGGGAGAGTGCTGGGTTCCTTACTTTCCCGTGAGCCTCCACCTCCTTGCCCGCCGGCTGGTGGGCATTTAGCCGCGTCTGACCCCCGCACCACATACCGCCACGCGTTTGAAAATAAAAATAACAATCGTCATTACCCTGCATAATGTCGATATAATGAGGTAGATATGCGTAGCTTGTCTTAGTTTGACCCATTGCTAAATTTGTGAGAAAGTCAACACCACAAATCTGACAGTCTTTTGTAGGTGGCCAACTTGGCTGAGGTTGGTAAAACTGTTCTTACATCGCCCTCTTCTGGAAATTCCCCGTAAGTGAATTAGTTAGCAGTTAATTTGATTCTTGGCTATTTAATGCAAGATGCGAGGTTAATTGTTACCATGGTTCATAATGTATTATTTTTTGAGGGGGTAAAAAAAGATATCTTCACTCATGAACTTCTTTTTGTTGATAGGTTCTAGATCGTGTGCAATATTGTATTTGCACCACGTGTAAACACTCTGAATAGCTTTATCAAGAAGGTAAAAAAACAATGTTAATATAGTATCAATGTGCAAATGTGGTTTTAAATAAATATTCAGCACGCTGGTAAACTGTATGTCTGACTTACACTGTTTAGGTCCAGTTTTTGAATGGTGCCTTTGGCCATATGTGGAATTTGCATGCTATTCTCATGCTTGCATCAGGTTTCCTTGTGTGTTCGTTTTCTTCGCACATTCTAAAAGGAGGCATATTATGCTAATAGAAGATTAAATTGATGTAGTATGTGTAAAATTGAAATGTCATGGATTTAATCGTGACCAGACCAGGATATAGCCCACTTTTTACGATAAGTCAGTTGTGATAGACAAGAGATAGGAGGTGTGTGTGTGGGTGTGGGGGGGGGTTCGTGTTTGTGTGTATTTGTGTGTGTGTGTGTGTGTGCGTGTGTGTGTGTGTGTGTGCGTGCGTGCGTGCGTGCGTGCGTGTGTGCGTGTGTGTGTGTGTGTGTGTGTGTGTGTGTGTGTGTGTGTGTGTGTGTGTGTGTGTGTGTGTGTGTGTGTGTGCGTGTGTGTGCGTGTGTGACGAGTGTCACAACAGTGACTGTCTTCATCTCCACGATGCTGCCGTATTAATGAAGACGAGACGCGTGGATGTGTCTTTTTATTTCTTTTATTTCTGCAACACAGTATGGCAGAAGGGATGGGTGAAGTCGCATGGGTTTCGTCTTGTGATTAACCTGAATCTCCTCGAGATTGTTCTCAAATGCAAAACATTGTAGATAACAAAACAGAATTAACGTGTGATCGTAAAGTGGTTATTTACAGAAAAAGAGAATAAAACACAAGTTCACTGTTATTTACAAGATGTCCCTGAACGCATCATGGGCGGAGACTCGGCAGAACACGCGGTGCGCTTGTAATGGCTGGCGCACAGTTCAACCCGCCACGGACACTCACGGGCAAATGAAACACGACACAAGAAACTAAATATTGTTCAATAAAAACGAAATGAAACAATTATTACCTGCAACACAGTATGGCAGAAGGGATGGGTGAAGTCGCATGGGTTTCGTCTTGTGATTAACTGCGCAATAGAAAAGCACATGTGCTCCAAAGTTCCACTCGACAAAACGTGAAGTAAATAATGACAGAAAAAGTAATCTGGACTCGAAATGAATAAGGGAACTAATTAGATAACACTAGACAGTACAAAAGGGGAAACAAAATAAGATATTGTCATGAAAATGCGCGTTAATCAAGACCAACAGAAAATTGCGACTCACCCTGAATCTCCTCGAGATTGTTCTGGAAACTATGGGCGGGACATAGTGCCACACTGTGCGCCGTTGCGTCACTTCCTTCATAATTTAATAATCTAAGCGCACAACTCCGTTACACGTGTGTGTTCATGTGCTTGTGTGTATGTGTGGGTGGGGTGGTTGTGTGTGTATGCGTGTCTATGTGTGTCAACGTGTATGTGTGAATGTGCACATTCACACATACACGTTGACACACAGACACACAGACAAAGAGACACATGTGTCTCTTTGTCTGTGTGTCTGTGTGCGCGTGTGTTGTCTTTCTTGATCCGACCACAGTATCCAGAGTAAGCCCGACTTGCGAAACGCAAAGGAAGCTGGACAATGGGCCAACGGGATGCGAGTGGTGCCTCACTCGCATCCATTGTCATTTTTGCTTGCAGTTGTTCTTTGCGGCCTATTGGGAATTTGATTCGCTCCTGTATGCCTGTTGGTTCATAAAGGTTGATTGAAATGTTTACGGTAGCTTGAATGCAGTGAAGCTAATGAGCAGATGGTTGAGATATACCTGTCAGCTTGGCTGATGTATACTGACAGCAACGGGCAACATTTTACATACCCGACCCTCCTTTTCAATGATTGTTAATCGAGGGCTAATGCATAATTGCCATAGCATTCGCCCCGGGCACTAAAGGTGCTTTGCATCAGCAGTTTTAAGACGCTCTCTCCTTGGATATTTAATCAACTTTTATCTTTATAACAAGTACTTATAAGTTGTTGATAGTAAATAGTTGTAGTAAAATACTGTATATATCATTTGTCCGTGTGGGTCTACTCGATGCCCACTGGTGCCAAATGCTGACTACACTCTTTGTCAATCATGTGCTCTGCATTTATCCTATGAACTCTCGGTAGAAAAACAGGATGATGGCCTTCCTGTGCAATGAGGGCAGCAGCACAGGTCATGTTAATACAACAAGAGTGTTCACTGAAAATGGGGCAGGGTTAAAAAAAAATTGGGGACAGTATTAAAAACAGAATGTCCGTTTTGTGTTAAGGCGGCCAACTAGTGATGACTGGTGATTGGTGACTGGTGATATATCGATATCGGATATATCGATAGTCCCGGTTATATCGATACTATTTCTATGCACGCACGGAGAAAATTACATGCAAACAGGGTCGGATATATCGATAGTCCCGGTTATATCGATATTTTTTCGGACTCCCTTGAATATCGATATAACGAGACTTTACTGTATATATATATATATATATATATATATATATATATATATATATATATATATATATATATATATATATATATATATATATATATATATATATGTAACGGAGTTGTGCACTTAGATTATTAAATTATGAAGGAAGTGACGCAACGGCGCACAGTGTGGCACTATGTCCCGCCCATAGTTTCCAGAACAATCTCGAGGAGATTCAGGGTGAGTCGCAATTTTCTGTTGGTCTTGATTAACGCGCATTTTCATGACAATATCTTATTTTGTTTCCCCTTTTTTACTGTCTAGTGTTATCTAATTAGTTCCCTTATTCATTTCGAGTTCAGATTACTTTTTGTGTCATTATTTACTTCACGTTTTGTCGAGTGGAACTTAGGAATATGCGCTTTTCTATCGCAGTTAATCACAAGACGAAACCCATGCGACCTCACCCATCCCTTCTGCCATACTGTGTTGCAGGTAATAATTGTTTCATTTCGTTTTTATTGAACAATATTTAGTTTCTTGTGTCGTGTTTCATTTGCCCGTGAGTGTCCGTGGCTGGTTGAACTGTGCGCCAGCCATTACAAGCGCACCGCGTGTTCTGCCGAGTCTCCGCCCATGATGCGTTCAGGGACATCTTGTAAATAACAGTGAACTTGTGTTGTATTCTCTTTTTCTGTAAATAACCACTATACGATCACACGTTGTTAATTCTGTTTTGTTATCTACAATGTTTTGCATTTGAGAACAATCTCGAGGAGATTCAGGTTAATCACAAGACGAAACCCATGCGACTTCACCCATCCCTTCTGCCATACTGTGTTGCAGTGTTGCAGAAATAAAAGAAATAAAAAGACACATCCACGAGTCTCGTCTTCATTAATACGGCAGCATCGTGGGGATGAAGACAGTCACTGTTGTGACACCCGTCACATTGGTGCCGTGACCCGTCGATCACAAGTGACTCTCCACTTCGGACCGGGACCGCGATGCTGCACAGTGTCTTCATCCCATCACTCGGTGGACGGTGTGTCGACCCCGTTCTTTAAATTGTTTGTTGATTGTCTGAGCTGCTGTTTTGCAATTGTTGTGTTTTTTTTTTTTTTTTTTTTCCTGTAAGTTTTTTTTGTGAAGTTTGAGAATGAGCTCCTTCCAAGGGACATTTAGCACACCTCTTAATAAGTGTATTGGTAGAGGTAGAGGCATCCCGACCATGTTACAGGTGTGGAGTCCCATCCAGAGTGATGTAGTAGAGGGGAATGGGCAGGTTCTAGCTGAGGCCACTTATGTTAGTGGGGACAGAGTTCCTTCCCAGACCCAGTGTAGTACATCTCAGACGAGCGCACAGACTCCTGACACACCAGTGACAGATCCCTTACCCCAGTCACCTGACGTAGTTGGTCAGATGAGTGACATAATTAGACACATTGGCCAGCAGCTGGCAGACAGCATTGTTGCACATCTCAGCCCAACACATAACGTCCCCATGCATAACACCTCATTCCCACATGACACGCCCATTGACACAACAACACAAAGTCTTGACTCATCACAAGTTCTGATACTACCGCACAGGAAAGTTCGCGAACCCCCGACTTTCAAGGGTGACCACACTGATCAAATGAATGTAGATGAGTGGGAAGACCTAATGAGGAACTACATAAGGAGAGCAAAAGTAGCTCCTGAGCATCAGGCAGAGGAAATCCTCATGAACATCAGCGGTAGAGCTAAAGATGTTGTCAAGGTTAGCACAAGAAACAGTGGAGTTGATGTAACCCAGAACCCAAATGCCATCTATAGCCTTCTTCGCAAGCATTTTTCTACTGCCCCTTGTTCACCTCTCCCTCTAGCAGACTTTTACACCACGCTGCCCAGGGATAAGGAGGCCCCATATGACTACTGGTTGAGGCTTAACAACGCAGCTGAAGTTGCCACCAATCGTCTCAAAGAACAGGGCAGAGATTTCGACTGTTCTTCCCTCGACGTAACACGGATGTTTATTAAAAATTGTCCATCCAAAGATCTTTCCATGACATTTAGGTCAAAAACAGTGGATAAATGGTCGGCAGTTGAGGTCCAAGCCATCCTGGATGAGTACCAGACAGAAATGAGTCCCAGGACTGCCACTCCAGCTGCGGCGAACAGTCAACCCATTCATGTAAATAAAAGTGAAATGCTTCAGAATACAGCATGTCAGGACAACGATAAAATATCCCACTCAGCCAGGCCACCCGACTCCGCAAATCTTGAGCGTGTCATTTCCATGCTGGAAAGAGTTTTGCTGCAAGGAGCTAACAATCCCTCTGCCTCTGGTAGACGCAAGTCAAGGCTTCCAATGGTGGACGGTTTGAATAAGCTACCATGTGCTGTCTGTGCTAGCGCTGACCATTCTGCGCTTATTCACTGCCGCGAAAAAAGACTTTGTTTTCTGTGCTTTTCACCTGATCACTCCAGACGCAACTGCCCCACACAAGTGCAGCCCACAAGATCACTACTGTCGGGAAACTAATGTCTCCGCATCCAAGGGAGTATGATGCGGATGAAGTTCATGACCCTCCCAACAGTTCGACAGATGATCTTGATTCGATATTAGAGTCCCTCACTTCCAGTGTCCCCACGGAGAAGACTGTTATCTTCCAAGGCACACACAAGGTCCTGAAGTCAGATAGCTTGTTCTACACCACTGCCACTGTCGCAGGCATTTCCCTGACCGCAATGATTGACAGCGGCTCTACTGGTTGCACATTGAGTGAGTCGGCTATGGCACGATTGTTAGTGTGCAACCCTAACATCAAACGTTACTCTGCAGATGACGTTGTCATTGTAGGATGTGGTGGTCATCAGGTGACGCCTTCGGCCATATGTGATTTGGAAATAATCGTGTACAATTGCAAGCTAGCTGTGCCCATGTTTGTGGTGCCTGGACAAACCGACGACATAATTCTTGGCAGCAATGCCATTAAGAAAATCCTTCACCTGATGCGGAAGACTGAAGGCTATTGGCGGCTCATGTCAGAGCCCGGTAGTTCGATTGATGATGACTCCCACCACTTTTTCTCACTGCTTTCCAACACAGAGAAATGGAGGGGTGGAACGATTCCTGACAAAGTTGGCACGCTGAAGTTGCAGCAATGTGTGATGTTGCAACCAGAGAGTGAACATCTTGTTTGGGCTAAGCTTCCCGCCTGCGCGCCAATGTCAGTTGGCAGCACGGTCATAGTTGAACCAACTCAAGCAAGGTGCAGATCCAGGAAGATTCTGGTTGGCCGGATTATCACACCGATGTGGGGCGATGGATGGCTCCCAGTGAGGGTCATCAACCCCTCGACTGAAAAAGTGGTGTTGAGAAGAAACACAAAGCTGGCAGATGTATTTCCCTGCATTGCGACAGAAGACTTGTCTGAACCTGACAACATCCAAATTATGTCCCAATCTGTTCAGAATGCCACCGCAAGGCCAAGGTCCAAAGAAGACATCAAAATAGCACTGGACAAGCTTGGACTACATGATCTGGACTTGGATGCATGTGCTGTCTCCGATACGTGGAGGGACAGACTTTTCCAACTCATTGAGAGATATGAAGCAGTATTTTCACGGAACAGGATGGACTGTGGAGAGGCCTCTGAATTTGTGCACAAGATACACCTCGTGGATGAGAGACCATTCCGCCTGCCTTATCGAAGAGTGCCACCAAGTCAATATGAAAAGCTGAGAATGACTCTCAATGAGATGGAAGAAAAAGGCATTATTCGGAAATCCACGAGTGAATATGCATCTCCATTGGTCTTAGTGTGGAAGAAGAATGGGGAGTTGCGCATCTGCACGGATTTCAGATGGCTAAATGCGAGGACACAGCGCGATGCTCACCCATTGCCCCATCAGGCTGACGCTCTTGCCGCACTTGGAGGAAATGTCTTCTTCTCCACCATGGACCTCACCTCGGGATTTTATAATGTGCCCCTGTTTGAGGACCATAAGAAGTACACCGCCTTCTCGTCCCCATTTGGCCTACATGAATATAACCGGATGCCACAAGGCCTTTCGAACAGCCCGGCTACATTCATGCGGATGATGCTTTCCATTTTCGGGGACAAGAACTTCACCAGCCTCCTGTGCTATCTTGACGATCTCATGGTCTTTGGTCCGACAGAAGAGATTGCGCTTGAGCGATTGGAGATGGTTTTCTCCCGCTTGAAGAACCATAATCTGAGGCTTGCTCCGAAGAAGTGTCACTTTCTTCGGAGATCTGTGAAGTTCCTTGGCCATGTTGTCTCAGAGTCAGGGGTACGGACAGACCCTGAAAAGGTGGAAGCGATAAACAGTGTACAGGTACCAGACCTAATGGACAGTGATGGCCTCACTCCCTCGCAGAAGAAAATTAGATCTTTCTTGGGAATGGTGTTGTATTATCAGCACTTCATTGAGGACTGCTCCATCAAGGCCAAGCCCCTTTTCAAGCTCCTTTCAGGCCAGAAAACCCGTGGTAAGGCCAGACGCAGGTCGAAACCCACATCGGATGCATCAAGTCATGTGAAGTTGACACCGGCGGACTGGACCACTGAATGTCAAACTGCCTTCGAGACTCTGAAGCACGATCTGTCAAACAGTGTAACGTTGGCCCACCCTGACTTTGAGAAACCTTTCATCCTGGCAGTCGATGCATCGTTTGACGGCATTGGAGCTGTCCTCTCCCAGCTTCAGCCTGATGACAAGGTTGCGAGACCAGTGGCATTTGCGAGTAAAACGCTGTCACGAGCCCAATTGAACTACCCTGCACATCGGCTCGAATTTCTTGCTTTAAAGTGGGCCGTATGTGACAAGTTTTCCCACTGGCTAAAAGGCAGACATTTTACTGCATGGTCTGACAACAACCCCTTGACATATATCCTGACGAAGCCCAAACTAGATGCCTGCGAGCAGAGGTGGGTGTCGAAGCTGGCAGCATATGACTTTGACTTGAAGTACGTCCCAGGGCCCAAGAACATAGTGGCTGATGCACTGAGTCGAGAACCCTTCGTTCAGTCTTGCGTGAGCCATCGCCTGGTGAAAGAACCCTACCAATACCTACTCAATGGAGTCCAAGGGGTCGTGAATGAGACTGTACAGGATGCTTTCCGTTTCACCACCAACTGTCAGGCTGTCCACATGGCTGGTGATCATGATGGAGAAGTTTCCCAGGGAGAAGCTCCTGATCAGTCTTCTGGAAGTGCAATTGATGCGCAGGAGGTGTCTGCAGTTTTAGACGTCCATCAGACTGGCGGGACCTCTCGACTCCCTGGAGCAACCCCATTGTCACTACAGCTACCTGAAGAAGACCCTTCCATTGTCATTCCCCATAGTCAGTTACGTGACCTGCAGCACCAAGATTCAACAGTCAGCCGAGTCATGTTCTATGTGCAGCGACATATGAGACCTACCAAACATGAAAGAGCAGCTGAGACGAGCTGTGTTCTTTTGTTGCTGAGGCACTGGAAGAAGCTGAAAGTTCGTGACGGGACTCTTTACAGAGTAAGGAAAGATCGCCACATGAACAGAAGAGTCTTTCAGTTCGTCATACCTGGGTCTCTGAAACACCAAGTCCTACATGGTGTGCATGACGCGGCTGGTCATCAGGGCTGTTCTCGGACACTCTCCTTGGCTAGTGAACGGTTCTTTTGGACAGGGATGGAGAAAGACATTACAAAACATGTAAGGCAGTGCCAGAGGTGCATCTTGGGTAAGACTCCCGAGCCAGACGCCCGGGCACCCCTGGAGAACATCCGCACTTCGGCTCCAATGGAACTGGTATGCATTGATTTTTGGACAGCAGAGTCCGGCGACAAGAAAACCACCGATGTCCTCGTCGTCACCGACCACTTCTCAAAGTTGGCTCTCGCCTTCCCCTGCAGGAACCAATCAGCAAAGCAAGTTGCCCGCTGCCTGTGGGACAAGTTCTTCTGCATTTATGGGTTCCCCAAAAGGATCCATTCGGATCAGGGAGCCAACTTTGAGAGTAGACTCATCAAGGATCTTCTTGAGATGGCAGGGGTGCATAAGTCCCACACAACACCGTATCATCCCATGGGTAATGGCATCGCAGAAAGATTCAACCGGACCCTTGGAGGGATGATCAGAACACTTCCCCCAAAGTCTAGGTCCAAATGGCCACAAATGTTGAATATGTTGACTTTCTGCTACAACTGCACAGTACATGAGACGACGGGCTTTGCGCCATTCTATTTGATGTTTGGACGTGTCCCTCGCTTGCCCATTGACATCATGTTCCATCATGTCTTGGAGAACGCCAATGTTGTCAGTCACAATGAGTTTGTGAGCACCTTGAAGAGAGACCTTTCTGAAGCCGTGCAAATTGCTCAACAGCATGCAGCCAAGGAACAGACCCGCCACGCCCAGATCTACAACCGCAAAGTCAAGGGGTCGCCATTGGCTGTTGGTGACAAGGTGCTACTAGCCAATCGAGGCGAGAAGGGCAAGCGGAAGGTTGCGGATCGTTGGGAGTCAACCCCTTATGACGTGGTGTCTGTGAAGCCGTTGATCAATGTGTACAGGATCCGAGATGATGCCACAGGCAGAGAGAAGGTCGTACACAGGAACTTACTGCTCCCGGTTGACTTCTTGACATTCTCGGGGCAGGTGGAGCCTGGTTCGTGTTCAGAGGGGTCAGAGATGGACGCACATTGTGGGAGTGACAAAAGCTCAGTCCCTGATGATCAGGAGGACACTCAGCTGCGCACTGAGAACTGGGTCATGCAGTCTCCAGCTCAGACAGAGGAACATGAGCACTTCTCTTCAGAGCATGATTCCGCCGATGCATGTCGAGGGGATGTCAGTGAGAGAAGTCTGTCAGCAGGCCATGATATCCACACACAGACTGAACTTTCCACAGACCCGGTGTTTGACATAGCACGCTCGACCCCTGACTCACCCCCAGATGAGACTGAACTTGAGGCGGTAATTTGCACACAACCACAAGACACACAGGGCCCCATCAATTTCACGAGATGTGGTAGGACAGTTAAACCCCCTGACAGGCTGATATGTGAAATGTCCTATCAGAGAGTCGGGATGCCAACATTAATGTGGGTTTAATATGACCATTTGATTTTTTTGGGGGGTTTGTGCTGTGTGCCAATTGTCGCCATTATCTTTATGGCTTCTCAGTAACGGGTGTAGTTATGTGCTGTTTTGTGAAATGTAAATGGCATTTCTACTAGTCTGTGATAGGATGGGTTTTGAACCACCCTATTCCTTCACACTTCTGAAAGAAGAATTCCTATGATTGACTTCCTCGTACATCCTTGCCCGATAACCTTGTCTATTGTGCCTGTTGGTCTTTCTGTTGTCTTCCGTGTGTATGTTGCCTCACTTCTGCATAATTTAAGGGGGGTGTATGTAACGGAGTTGTGCACTTAGATTATTAAATTATGAAGGAAGTGACGCAACGGCGCACAGTGTGGCACTATGTCCCGCCCATAGTTTCCAGAACAATCTCGAGGAGATTCAGGGTGAGTCGCAATTTTCTGTTGGTCTTGATTAACGCGCATTTTCATGACAATATCTTATTTTGTTTCCCCTTTTTTACTGTCTAGTGTTATCTAATTAGTTCCCTTATTCATTTCGAGTTCAGATTACTTTTTGTGTCATTATTTACTTCACGTTTTGTCGAGTGGAACTTAGGAATATGCGCTTTTCTATCGCAGTTAATCACAAGACGAAACCCATGCGACCTCACCCATCCCTTCTGCCATACTGTGTTGCAGGTAATAATTGTTTCATTTCGTTTTTATTGAACAATATTTAGTTTCTTGTGTCGTGTTTCATTTGCCCGTGAGTGTCCGTGGCTGGTTGAACTGTGCGCCAGCCATTACAAGCGCACCGCGTGTTCTGCCGAGTCTCCGCCCATGATGCGTTCAGGGACATCTTGTAAATAACAGTGAACTTGTGTTGTATTCTCTTTTTCTGTAAATAACCACTATACGATCACACGTTGTTAATTCTGTTTTGTTATCTACAATGTTTTGCATTTGAGAACAATCTCGAGGAGATTCAGGTTAATCACAAGACGAAACCCATGCGACTTCACCCATCCCTTCTGCCATACTGTGTTGCAGTGTTGCAGAAATAAAAGAAATAAAAAGACACATCCACGAGTCTCGTCTTCATTAATACGGCAGCATCGTGGGGATGAAGACAGTCACTGTTGTGACACCCGTCACATATATACAGTAAAGTCTTGTTATATCGATATCGGTTATATCGATAGTACCGCTTATTACGATACTATTTTCATTTCCCTTGCACATTTCTAGTCTTTTTAGGTATAATTAGTACCGTTTAGTACGATACCCGGTTATTACGATAATCCGGTTATTACGGTGCTCCTTTTCATCCCCCGTCGGCCATTTTTGTTGTTTATATCGATATATTTGTCGCGCCATTGGTCGACTTGGTCACGTGTCTTGGTTACGTGAGCCGCCATCGGTCGCGCCATTGGTCGACTCGGTCACGTGAGCCGCCATCGGTCGCGCTATTGGTCGATTTGGCCGTGTGACTTTGTCACGTGACACGCCATCGGTCGCACCATTGGTCAACTTGGTCACGTGTCTTCGTTACGTGACCAGCTCTCGCAGGCAGACGCCATTTTCAGACAGCAGCTCGTGTGTATCAGACGGCAGCTGTGTGTCTTCAACATATACGGACAACATATACAACGCTGACGAAACTGGTTTATTTTACAAGCTGCAGCCAGAGAAATCCTACATCTACAAGGATGAGGATTGCCGCGGGGGTAAACGTTCAAAAGAAAGACTTACAATCATGCCGTGCGCTAACATGACGGGTACCGATAAATTACAACTTGCACAAAGTTTTATTAAGTCCACCAATAATATGCAATCTTTAACAAGATTTTACGCTAAATTACAAAATGTCAGTTTAATATAAGAAAAACATCAAGACGTTCACAAAACGAACTATTTGTTGAAAATAAAAGTAAACAAATCTTTTTCATTTGTTCTTGAGAATAGGCTTACCGACATGCGACAGCGAGTTGTCCTCTCCTTCAGCCATTGTGGGTTAAAAAGTAAGTAGATATACTTGGTTTTTCTGCTAAAGTTTCCGGGTATGATCTGTTGTAGCTTGGTTGATTTGCATAGCGCTGCCTCCGCTGAGGGCTGAGGTAAAGTGAGTATCCAATCACAGGACGCGTACATGTCATGTTCAACGCGAGGCCCTCTAGCTGGCCTTACTGTGCCAACTCGTGATCTTATTGGCGATCGCAACTATATATCAACTACATGTGCCCGTTCATGTACAGCGCACAGACGCCCTCACTGTTGATTCTGAAGGCGTCGGTCAGATTTCATACAGCCTGGCGACACAAACTAGCTGAATTCTGATTGGATTAAAAACTTTGACCTAAAACTACAACACTGAAAGGAGCATAACCAAATGGATATAATATAACATGAAGAAAATAGTATGTACAATAATTATATATATATTGAGAAAAAAATACTTTTTTAATGAAATTTACTTTTATTATAATTATGATAATGATGTCTGATTATGTTAGGCCAGCAGAGAAGGCTCTCTCTCTCTCTCTCTCTCTCTCTCTCTCTCTCTCTCTCTCTATATATATATATATATATATATATATATATATACACACACACATAAACACAGGGCGTCCCGCTCCGGCCTCCCTGCGTGGAGCATGCATGCTCTCCCCGGGCCCGCATGGGCTTTGTCCCACATTCCAAAAACATGCATGGCAGGCAGATTGAACATTCCAAATTGTCCTGTGGTGTGAGTGGAAGAGTGACTGTTGTTTATCTCTGTTGTTAATCTCTGTGTGTGCCCTGCGATTGGCTGGCAACCAATTCAGGGTGTCCCCCGCCTCGTGCCCGAAGTCACCTGGGATAGGCTCCGGCACCCCCGGCGACCCTAGTGAGGAATAAGCGGTGCGGAAAATGGATGGATACACACATACACACACACCTTTGCAAATGGCAATAGAGATGTTCTGTGTTGGCATTGGTGCATAGCCAATTGCATGATCACATGTGCAGTGCAAGGCTGATCTGTTCAGGGTGACTTTGTCATTGTTCAGTTGGAACATGGAACATAAAATCAGTTCCAGAGTTAACAATGTATTGTGCTGCCAAAAACACTTCATCATTTCTCCTCATATGAACTTAGTAGGTTGATTTAAAAAAAATAAGTAAAACTTTGAAATTGAATTATTGTAATTAAGTGGAGCACTTTCAAATTGGACGGCATAATGGTCCACTGGTTGAGCACATCGCTCACACAGTTCAGAGGTTCAATTTGAATTCTGTCGATCTGTTGGTCGGTCTGTCGGTCATCTGTCTGTCTGCCTGCCCGCCTGTCTGTCTGTTTGTCTTTGTTTGTTTGCCTGTCTGTCTGTCTGTTTGTTTGGAAATACTCCTGTGGTCCTTGGGCGCTTTGGTGACATTCCTATGGACCGTTCATGCTTTGATGGTATGTGAACTGAAGGGCAGTGTATGGTTTCGCCAGTTTTTGAAAATAGTAAAACAGACTAGTGACAATAATTTGACAAATCGGAATGGATCCTTTTTTAATTCGTCATCCTCTTCAAAACAAACCGGCGTTACTGGTGTTTCAGAATGAGGAAAAAACGGCGTGCCTTGTTCTCGTAGCCAGACACAAATGGTTTTTAAAAGATTTTAAATAACCACTGTCAAATGATCAATCACCTTGTAAACTTGCTTTTCGGTGACAAGTGACGATGGTGGAGAGGAATCGTTTTTTGGAAGGAAGTGGGGGAGCCACGAGGGGAGGAGTTAAAGTCCTCTGTCAGTGGCATGCGGTGTGGGACAGCCTCCGTGGCGTTTCAAGGAAAATGCAAGCAGACGCTGACGTGAGCGAGCAATTCGTAACTCATCTTTCTCTTTCTGTCCTGCGGGTTTCAGACAACGTCAAGCAGCGATCGCTGGAAATGCACGGCCAAACGCAGACAGACAGCAATACACACTTGTCATTGCAAGAGAAATTACTTGAAGATTGGAACAAAAAAGAGGTAAAAAAAAACTCAACATTCGCTACATGAAAGCCTTCCTCTTGCTCAATATCAGAATAGTCCCTGTTATCATATGTGTACCTTGTACTAAACATAAACTCCCAGATGGCATGCAGGAATCGGATTTGATGTGCTCTACTAAACTCTCATTTTGTACTTACTTGTTCTGAACACTTGTTGAACAGTTTACTGTCAAGTGCTGTCGAACCTGAACACTAAAGAAGCAACAATTCAACTCCAGTTTGTTTGTCTGTTTGTTTGTAGTACAAATGCCACTTTCCAACAGCCGGAAAATCCCTGCAGGGAACTCTGTCCTAGACCCACAGGCATGCAAGTGAGCTAATAGGGGGTAAGTCTAAAATTATATACCCTTTGTCTCATATTACCAAACCACGTGTTCCAAATCTAAAAACCATATTAAAAACATTGATAAACACACACCCCTTAACTTTGCATGTCCATTGATTCACACAAGCAGGTATCGCACATGTTTCTTATTAGATTGATTGTTGTTTACAGTGACAGTGACCCAATTGAATTTCTTGCATCAATGTGTGATGGATAAATTAGCTTATTTGTGGTGTGTGAATGCTTATAAGGGATACACAAGCTGTATCTGTGACTTATCTTGTTTTTTTGTGACCTTATTGACAGAGTTGAGAATGTGCTGCCATTTATGAGAGTAATTGGTTTGATGTCCCAGCTGTCAGAAAACTGCAGCTCGATTCACACAGCTTTTCTCTGAAGAGGATATTGGGACTTTTACGTCACAATGACAAGTCAACATTCTGATTTTGGCTGCCATTATCTGTATTTTTGGCCCACCTATATGTACTATAGACAGTTGTTGTCTCCTGTCTACCCTCCGGTTTGTAGCAATGGCTAAGCATGTGACACTGTCACCAGAGCAGAAATGTTATTAGATTAGGCTTAATCAGTTGCACTCTAAGAACAAGCCATTAATTTAACACCCAATGGCGTGATATTTTCTCACCACTTGAAATCGATGGCATTGATCTCTCCTTTTGAAAATCTCAGCGCCAAACAGAGAAAGACAATCGGGTCATTGTGGTTAGTGTACTGTTGAGGGGGCAAGAAAAATATTTGTCTAGGCTAAATAATGGTTCATAGTAGACAGTAAGAACTATAACTTCCAAGGGTCTGAGCAAGCAAGATTCAGTCAAGTTTCAATTTTAAACACAATCAGATGAAATTGTTGGTCCCCTTCCACAGTCACTGAAATAATTAGAATATGTGGCCAAAAAGAATTATTAAAAAAACAGATGACGGTGGTCTAAGCAACAAAAAAAAAAAAAAAAAAAAAAGTGTACCCCTGACTTATTGAGCTGTGCAATATTTGGAGGCACGGACTGCTCTCACATACTTTTAGTAAGTCTCAATGGGAGCAAGTCTCAATGGGAGCAAGATCACGAGTCATAAAATGCTGTGTCGTCTGATGGGAACACCATCAATTTTCTGTGGCATTCATTTTCAAAAGGATTGTGGATAAGCCCTTTGTTACAGCTTCAGCTGTTGTTGAAGCGCTGTAAAGTGACCTTGAGAGTTTTGAAAGGCGCTTGTAAATGAAATGTATTATTATTATATAAATAAATATGTATTGTGTGTATTTTATTGTATAACCAAAACCATTTCGGATGAGAAGAAGCATTCACCCTAAACAGGGCAGAAGATTGAATACAAACCATTCACACTGGAATTCACACCTATGGGAACTTTCGCGTGTTTACTTGACCTAACATGCATATTTTTATAATATAGGAGGAAGCAGCAGTACCCCTCATAACACCAATGTCAGCCGATGCAGGCCAAATTCCCCAGAGAAAATGTCTAAAAACAATGCTTCCTGATTGCAAGGCGAACATGAAAATCACTCATTAAAAGCTGGAGTACAGTTATCCCGAGCTAGAGCACGCTTCAGTCATCATGGATTCAATGCAATTGTGTTTTGTTTCCAAAGTACTGTATGTCGAAAAGAAAAGTGCTAAATGACTGAGGTTTTGGACATGACTGTACGCATGCATGGATTTTTGCCGTGAACTGATTGATTGCGCATCCTAGCAGCTACGCTCAGTGCTTTCCCTTGTGTCTCGTCACGCTTTTGACAAGCGGAATTGGGGATGGTGGGGGGCAGGGTCGGGGGGTCATTTTTTCTTGTATGAAAAAAGATGCATGTCTCTTCACTTCTTCCTCATTCATACCAAATAATTTGTCTTATCATATAGCCTGCGAGATAGCTGGCCAGGTCTGACCTAAATGAATTGTGGCCGATTATTAATAATTTTTCCTTGTCCTAATGTGGAACATTTGTCTATCATTGCTTCCTACAGAGTCTGCTGCTACAAGTTGCTTGTTTGTATGAAATAACAAAAAAACACATTTGTTAAATGCAAATACAGTAAATGATGACGTGAAGATGCATTGAGAAAAATACTGTTCAGTAATAGCAATACTATTGGTTTGGAAGAGGTAGGAAAAAATTGAGGAAATGATTAATTTGCCAAAGATAAAATATTTGATCCTGATAATTGGCAGCTCTATTTATATCCCATCCTAAAAAAAATGATGCACCTTCCACATTTATGTTTGCAGAATGACTTTGCCCTTGTGTGTTACTCATTAGAGGGCAGAGAGATTTAGGACATAGATAAACTGATCTTTTATCGACGCCACCATGTTGCTCCTTTTCTCTGACCTTGATGCCTACCATTTCACAGCTTTGCCTTTCTGTGTATATCAGCAATTATCTCAGTAATTCACACAAAAGACACACAATCTATTGTGACACACATTCTGAGCAGATTTTAACAGTCCACTCCTATGAACCCCCCTCATTGCTACCCCCGAGTGCATGATAGAGGGAAAACCTCTGTTAGGTCAGACCCCCACCCCCCTCTACACACATACATTGACGAGTGTTTTGTGCACTCACACACTGCCTGGGCAGGGAAAGAGAAAGAGAGGGAGAGAGGCTGGTGGGTGGAGGTGGATGGACACAAGAACGATACGGTGGGACTGCAGAGTGGAACCAGACTACAGACGAAAGAAGAGATGCAGCTTGTAAAGAAGGGGACACTCAACCCTGCCTGAGGAGGGGAGGGAAAGACCAAGCTGGCGAAGAATGTGAGTGCTGAAATAGGAAAGGGAAGCGGGCCTGTCCAGCAGAGAGGAAGAGAGCGAATTGTTGTTCCAGAGGCAGGAGAGGAACTGATGGGATGGCATTGATCCCCGGGAGCTGCCGCTTCTTGGGCCAGATGGCGTCTTGTTGTTGCAGACCACTGCTCAACTCCTCCTGCTGTGGACCCCTCATCAAAATGTGCCTCTCCTCCTCCACAGGTCGGTCTCAACCCACTTGGCCGCCCCCTTCCCTGTTCCCTTCCATAGTTCTATGTGCAACATGGGTAACACACTAAGCCAAGAAGGTAACAGTGAAGGGCATGGTATGTTTTTATGTTGTAGAAGCATGTGTGCCTGCAAGTGTGACCCGTGTGGTTCTGTCAGTGCTCTGTTTTGTGTCGTAGGATGGAAGAGAATGGGCTCTTGTTCTCTCCAGCGTCATGTCATGTTGCATTGTGTGGCCAAGTTGTGTATTCCATTGTCTTTGTAAAAGCTTTGCAGGATACCTAAGCACTGACACAGCATGTTGAAAAAGAAGGAAAGTGCCATTGTGTCTGTAATTTGTTCATTGTATGTCTGAAAATTAGTGCACACAGGAATCATTAGTGGTGTGCGTCGGGATTCTTTGACATCACCTGAAGTGTGCTCTCAATGCTGTCGTATCCCCTCAAGCCAAACCTCACTAACATTTTGTGTTAGCATCATCTCTCCCATCCCTTCCTGTTGAGAGGCAACAGTTGGTATGAATAGCGCTGATATGCTCCGTTCTTCTTCACAGATATATCTCCTGCTGAGCTGGATGCCTTGTGGAGGGAACCGGCATATAGTCTCGGGGGCACCCACATGCACTTTTCAGGAAATAACACCATGACTGAAGGTAGCGTGTGTCATGCAGCAGATTGCTTACTGCTGTTTTCATAATCACATTTTTTTTGGTCTTCCAAGCAACAAACAGAGACGTCATTCAGAAAGTGTTGGTGTAAATTATGTCTGCTTTATGGAATCCTCTGACCTCATTTGGATTAGATACACAAAGCATCTCATTGATTAACAGTGCTAGAAGATCAAACAAACAAGCAAAAAAAAATACTCACCCTTTAATTTATGGTGGATGCGAAATGTATGAGGAAGTAGAGGCAGGATTGCTGAATGTGAGTGTTGTGCGTGGTGCTTTTTTTCTGTCTTCTTCCCCATTTTGCAAATGAAAAAGATAATCACTGTCGAATAAACCTGTAACCAAATACATTTTGGACTGATTTTTGACTTTGACATGCCACGGCTGTCACACATCGGTGACATTCTGGTCATCCAATGGTTTTACACTGTGTGTGTATGTGTACTTCTGTGAGCGCATGATGATAAGTTAAAGAAAAATCAAAACACATTTCAAATTAATAGAAGCTCATGGAATGGTAAATGCTGCGAAATCTGTCAGGTTCTCATAGATGAGGATAAACTTGGTTACAATGACGTCGTTGAAACGCACTTTGAAGGCACCACCCTTGAGATAACGTTGGTGACACAATGTTCTTGATTTTAGACAAACCTCCTTAATGCAACATTCCCACAGTTGTCCAGCTTTTAACATTTTCATTCCTGCTTCACCGTATGGAAGACAAACGAGCAAATAGCGACCAATATCAAATGTGTATAGGCAGTGTACTTATCTCTTTCACGTCACCGGAGCCATACGATGGCATACAACAGCTTGGCAGGGCTCTGTAGCCCAGCCAAATATTGTTCGCAAAGTTGCTTGTTTGTTGGTGCTGCCCATGTGTTGGTTTATAGTTTGAGGTGTCACAAAAACTTGTTTTTGCCATCTTTTGCTCCGAAGCTGGTGCTTGGGGTTGCACTCACTCACATGTTCTACTGATGACTGAAGAATGAGGAAAGAGAAGCTCTTTTATTTTTATTTTTTTTTAATGAGGAAAGAAGCATGTCTCCTTTTTCTTTGTGTAGGTTATGCACATGTCAAAACAAATAAGATGTATGTTGTATTTTTCAACGAAAAATGAAACGTTTAAAACGTTTTATCAGGTTTTTTTCTTTTGGGTGATGCGGTATTAAAATATGATCTTCCATCTGGCGTAGGTGAGGAGGAGGATGGCACCGCTGTGGAGTCAGGTGAAGGACAACCAGAGCCTAATAACTACTGGAAGAGAAAAAAAGCCTTTCTTAAAGGAAGTCGGGTGACACCTGGCGAAAAATGCTCCTCAGGTATAATTTTTTTATGCTGGGTTTTCCACCACAAGCACTCAATCGCGGTACCTGGAGCCGCATCCAACCACCCAAATGCCTATGTGTGGGCCCTGAAGCGTGATGATCTTTTTCTGATCAGACACGATCAAGTTCTGGGTGAATGGTAGTATGCACAACTTGTGAAGTACAGTATGCAGTCTAAAAAGCCATTCATCTAACATAAGAAGCAGCCAGTGCACAACCTTGGCTCCTACATTGTGGCAAAACTTGCTCGTCTAAAAAGATCAATCTCATTAATTGCTCGCCTCAATGACTGGTGCGACACCTTAAGCTAGCTAGTGGAAATTTGGAGATTCATTATGTCCCATGAGGTACGTTACAACAAAGGTTTGTTGTGTGTGTGCGTGCGTGTGTATCCATGCGTGGACGCGTGCGTCAGTCATAGACTTATTGGCCTTCATGCTTTTATGCAATATTTTGAATGTATTTTTATATTTATCTGGTGTCTGTATTCATAAAGAAAAACAGGTTGTTCACCTACCGTTGGTTCATTTGTTTTGGATTCATCACACTTGTGTTATTCAACAAAATACTTAATGTTTTGTCAAAATGGAAACAGTATTTTAATGGAGTTTGTATGTTTGCTTTGAAAGAAAATGGCATCTTTAAATATATTATGGTGGTATATATTCATGTGGCCTGAATAATAACTGAGATAAGTGGAGCTTTTGTCGCGGTGGAAAAAATTGTTTATGACTCTTGAAAGATTTGTAGTTTTAGTGTCCCTGCTTTTCAATTGAGTAGACTGATAGACATGTACCATATTTTGACTAATTAAAGGGTTTTAGTCAGGCATGCGGACTGGACATCTTTACTTACTCAGCATCTTGGGTCCATCACACTCTGTAGTTTTTGCTTTTCAAATGGATTTAAATGGCCACACAGAGAGTCCAGTCAGCAATCTAATAGCATTGTTATTCCTCAAGGGACTACGGTGGTTCTCACAGAGCATTTATCTCACTGTAACATGAGCTGCTATTGAAAGTCATTAATGAACTTCTAAATGTTTTATCTTGCTTGCAGACAGTAAATCTAATGCCTTTCTACTTTTTATGCATTATGGAAACAATTATTGTATTGCTTTTGTTTCTGGGGGTTGGGTTTTTTTCTTTCTCACATCTTATTTGACAACATTTGTCCCGTCCAGAAGTTACGCTCCTTTTCACTGGACGCCGACGCTCCAGTGAGGACCCGGACCGGGCGCTCCAGGAGGCCCTGCGCACCCGACTCAGAGTAGTGGAAAGCAATAGCAAAGATGTCATCCAGCTGTTTAAGGTGAGAGAAAATAATTGACATCAATAGATTGCAGAAACATGGCTGTGAATATTTACATTTTAAGTAACGCCGTGAGGGGCGTGGTGTTACACGATGCAGTGTAAAACACGTTGGTCGAATATTCTGTCCGACTTTGTCCTTGCAGGACCTATCAGCGCGTCTGGTGTCTGTTCATGCAGAGAAGGACAGTTTTGTTCTCACATTTAAAACTGTGGAGGAACTCTGGAAATTTTCAACTTATCTATCGTTAGGTCGGTTTTCTTTGAGTATAATTTATATACAGTGAGACCTCAATTTACGAACTTAATTGGTTCCCAGACAGAGTGTGTAAGGCGAAAAGTGTGTATCTAAAAAAAAAAAATTCCCATCGGAAACCATTAAAATGGGAATAATCCGTTCCCGGGTTTCCATAAAATATAGTTTTTAACTAAATAAGCCTTAAAACTACACACAACATACCTTATTCTATGTATAATAAATGCGCTATCGTATTGTAATGAAAGAAATACACTGCATTGTATCATAAAGTCACAAAGAGAGGCACATTACATGAGGACTGTAATTAAAGAAATAAACTGTGCTGTAAAATAACGTTTTATTTACCTTTTTGATGGTCGTTCATGGCTTGTGGAAGGACAGTCACCTTCCATAACGACTGTTGGTAACTTAACCTCTGGTGTGGCTTCTCTTTTTTCTTTGGAGACTCCTCATCATTTTTGCTGATTAAAAACCTCTTAATTGACACCTGTTGCTTTCTGACTTGTAAGGTCTTACGAAGCTGAGGCATCACATTATCGTTCATCATGTTGATGATTGTCATAGCCAGTCTTTTCTGGATGGAACTGTTCGGTAAAAGCCTGTACATCATTCCGCATTGCCTTCTCCTCGCCCTCAGATGTCCGTTACTGGCTTTAAAATTCTCAATAAGCGCCGAACTTTCAGGTTGGCGCATGGCGATATCGGCGTGAATTATCCGTGCTTTCTCGCATAAAATAGCTTTACTCACGTTGTCGCCGGATAGCTGCTTTTCGTGAATCCAAATTAACAGACGTTTTTCAACTTCTTCGATTGCCCAAGACCGTCACTTTGAGATCTCGGAAACACCTTTTGCAACAGACGCACCTTTGATGGCTTCTCTGTTGCGGAGAATGGGAGCAATGGTTGACTTAGCATAGCCGTGCTCAGCCACTAAATCACACAAACGCACACCTCGTTCGTGTTTTTCAATTATCTCTTTCTTCTCAGCGATGGTGATTTTATTTTGTGTCTTCTTGGGCTGAACACGAACGAGCCTGTGGTGTTTTTTTTTCAGTCCCATCATAGGAAAATTATCAGCAAAAAGCTCCAAGTAGGTGATCGATGTGTGCATTCAATGAGAGGGAGTGTGGAAAGTAGCGCCGGCTGGAGCGCTGTTCGGTCGTGTGCTTCCACCGAAGATCACTCCGCCAGCCGTGTTGGTTGTGTATTATGAAAATAGTGCTTATTATAAGGTTTAATTTTCATAAATTTGACATTCTTAAGACGAAAAGTTTGTAAGATAAGGTGTTTGTAAGTTGAGGTCTCACTGTATTAGTTTTCCTTTTGATTGATCTTCACTGGTGTGTGTTACCATTGTACGTAGCTGTTTTTATTGGCATTATTGACAGGTTATGTGGCACGGTGCTTAGAGAACTTCCTATGTGATCAGTCCTTCTGGCTTGAGCCAAAACTGCTTAGCGACTTGGAGATTAATGTAAAAGTAGATGAGGATCATTTGGCCACCCTCTACCTTGAACTCTTACTCCAGGAAGGTAAGAAATAACACACACAAGACATATAACTAACTTTTGTTTACTTGTCCATGAGTTATTGTTTCGCCTATTTGGGTATTTGAAAGATGCTATGCAGGTGCAATTGTTATATGCAGTGCATTGACCGGAATCAAGCAATTATTGAAACTGTATTTCAATCAGTGATTGAAGTCCAGTAAATATACTTATCATTTATGATGTTTGTTCTTGAAAGAATTTGTCTTCATTTGAGTATTTTGCTTCAACAATTTCAATAATACCAGCCGATAAATATGGTTGTTGTCACTTGACATAATAATAATAATAATAATTAATAATAATAATAAGTTTGATTTCTAAGCACCTTTCAAAACTCAAGGTCACTTTACAGTCACAGGATCAGTTTTTTTTTTTCTGTGGGTGGGCAGCGGCAGCCACACGCGTTCACTCAACCCGGAATAACTCAAGTAGATAGAAAGAAGTCAGATAGCTAGCTCAGTAGATAGCTAATTGCTAGCTAGCTAGCTAATAGATCAGGGGTCGGGAACCTTTTTGACTAAGAGAGCCATAAAAGTAAAATATTTAGAAATGTCTTTCAGTGAGAGCCACACACACACACACACACGACACGCGCAGACACGAAAACATGCACGCATGCGCGGCCACCTTTCAGCAAAATGTCAGAATGTATTCTTTAAAATAACTTTGACAGTACTCACCGTTAACATGTTTTTAACATGAATGGTTTTCCGTTCCTTATGATTGGTAAAAATCCAGCCAAACGGTAGGAATGAAAGTCAACTTGCCGGGTCCACAGGCGAAGTTACTGCTAGCTAGCCTGCACACGGCTCATTAGCTTCCACACTTGCTATCTGCAATATACTTCTCACAGAAGTATATTGATGCTAATGTTAACATGGGGCTTGTTAAAATATCACTGACATTCGACTGTTTCATCGACATTATTGTTTAATTGCAAATTAGAATTGCAAATCCTCCGGTGTATTCAAGCTGGAGTGTACTTGTCATTTTTTTCACTCGTTGGGCTCATTTAAAGGGGCATTTACCTGTTTCAACATGACGGCCAGTATCATCCAATCAAAATTGCGCTTTCCGCCAACCTCGGTCACTGTCATCCGATCAAAATTGCGCTTTCCGCCAACTGCAGCCCCAAGAGGAAATGAACGGCAAAAAAGCGAGAATATGTATTTAATTTTATCGCCGAGCCATATGCAATCATCAAAAGAGCCCCTGTAATATATAGACAGCCAGATAGCCAGCTAGATAGATATCTAATAGACAGAAAATATATAGCAAATAATATAACTTAGGAAACTCTTTTTGAGGGCATTCTTCAGTGTACAAAGGTGACATCTCCCAAGAAAAATTTTTGGTTGTGTGTGTGTATAGAACACTATATTTGGATGTGACATGCACGAACCGGATTCATATTATAAAGCCTGTTTCAAGCAAATCTGTTTGACTGTTGTAGGATGTATAGCTTCTATAGTAAACCATTATCATGACCATTATTGTCTTCCGAATAAATCATTTGTGACACTGAGCAGTCACATTTTGACCTTCATATATTTCTACATTACAAGCTCTTTGCTTTTACACTAAAGCTATTACTATACTACTCGTACTGCAGACTAATGCAAGGATCATTTCAGGGGAAAAAAAAAATCCTCGGGCAAAGTAAGACTACTGTGACGAGATTTACTTTAACTTAATTGCGTTGGTTTTAAACATTCATCATTTATGTCTAAGGGACACGGGGTACAAAACAGAATTAAAACATTAGTTGCCTCAACTGTGCATTCATGAATTAACATTATTTCAGGATCTTTCTTCGCGAAGGCACTGTGCACGAGACAAGAGGAGGATGACGAAGATCAGCTATCTTTCAAAAAGAATGATCTTCTCATGGTGAAGGACACAGGACACGAGGACATGTGGGAGGGTACACTGCTCACCACTGGCCATCACGGCCTCGTACCCGTCACCGAAACTCAGCCGCTCCCCTACCCTTTCTACCAGTGAGACTTTCTCCATTTGGTGCTAGTTGATGATGCAAGAGAAAATTATTGCTTCATCTTGACTTGTGGTTGCCATGCGATTCAAATGTCTTAACTAATCCATTGTCCACATCGGCCAGGTGGTTTCTGAGGAATTACCCAGGCTATGCAGGGTGCTCGCCAACAGAAAAGGAAGCGTTCGAACATTCACTTGGTAGAATAACACACAAACACACGCATGCATGCACATATACTCACAATGACACACTAACTCCCATTCTCAGCATTCTCTCTATCAAAAAATGCCAGTGACAGGTTCGTGTGTAGCCGTGGTCGACTACAGTCCGTTGGTTGAAGATGAGCTCCAGCTAAATCAAGGGGAGGTTGTCGAGATTCAAGGTCTCCTTGTGCGAGGACTTGGCATCTTCATAGGAAAACACTCTTCCACTGGTCGGACTGGCTTTATCCACAAGGCCCACGTGAAGCCTCTGGACACACTGTCCCTGTAAATAGATGCAATCCCATCGCACAATATTGCTTGACAGTTATTGGTCTGTGCATCATTTCCATCACAAAGCAATTCATGCTGAATAAAGCCACGAGTTATCTTGCGTTTTCCTACTTGTCTTAGTACATGTAGCATAACTACACTCTTGACGGGGTGGAAAGCATGAAAATACTGGTCCAGGGCCCGAGTTCAAATGAGAATGCTGCCTTTGTTTCTCTTCTATAGACAAAGACATTTGGTCTTTCTGACCGAGGAGGAGCGAGCCACGCTGGTTCAAACCAGCCTGTTCAGCTCGGAGTCGTGTGATAGCAACCTACTGGAAAGGCTCTTCTCATCTGACATTAGCTCTGTGTACCGGCTGGGTAAAGCTCTCAAGACTTGTCATAGTCTGCATGTAAAATAGTAGAAAATAAATTGATTCTGGTGTCAGTCTTTGCTATGAGCAGCCAATCCTCAACCTAATGTTCACCTGTGTTTTTCCAGACAGGCTGGATGAGTCTGACTTCATGTATATCAGGAATCGGCCCAAACGTGGTAAATACTTTATTTGTGGGCTACAGTTATACAATACAATACAATACATATTGATTTATATAGCGCTTTAACAACAGCTGAAGCTGTAACAAAGCGCTTAGCATGGACAACTAACAGTTGAATATGTTTATTTTTGAATTGATTAAAAATAGCACTTGTGCCAAATCGTATTTGTTGTTGATAAACTTTGATCCAACAGTTGTTAGGACTCTTGACTAAATTTTTTTAATTCATGCTTGCCATACACCTAAAAGTAATTTAGTGTTTAGCAAGTTGCCCCCACTTCATTGTTGGCTTGTTTTTGTATTGTCCAGAGCATCAAGGAATTTTATGTCACATGTTTTCACTTTTTTTCCCCGAATTTACAAAAGGTCCCTTGTTTATTCTATGAATAATCACATACTTAGTGCGCTTCTGACAATGTAGTGATTCACCAAAGTAATTCAGATGTTCTTTTTCCCATTAACGATCCCAAACACATTGGTTCTGTGATTGACAGACGGCTGGTCCATGGCTTGATGGGCATGCTAGCGCCTGTTGTCTCAGTGGGCAGGATGAAATGTAGAGAAAGCGGACAAACTGGCTGTTGGCACTCACATTCAACATGTTTTTTTCATCCTTTCATTTGTGTTCCTAAAATCTTTCTTCCTTGTCAGATCACAAGGTTCCTTCAAGCACTCGCCAGAGTGTCATGTCCGAGCAAAGCGGCGGAACGCCTCCTTACCATTCCTCCCCCCGCCCATCCCTATTGCTCTCGTCACCTCCCGTGTCACTCTGTCAGTCCCACAATCCTCTGGCAGAGGAGGGAGAGCACCTCTCCTTCACTTTAGATGTCACATTCAAAGAACTCTGTGAATTCCAGGACAACCCGCCTCCCTTCTTAGATGAAAACATTTGGGAAGGGGATGAGTCCGAAGTGAGTGACCCAACGTTGATCCTGCTAAACCATGATCACTTCCAGGTCAGCAAAGTCCTAATCCACCCATTTAACAGTGATCACTTTTGAGCCTGATGCTAAACTGTATTTGTTTGTTAGCTTTGGGTTCGTGGCAATCCATTTCTCGTTTTTGTGTAATCATTTTTCTGCTAAATTTTATGCCAATTGTAATTGATGTGATTCCATTTCATAATTTTATATTGACGAACCAACAACTGCGAGGAGACATTTATGTTTGTTTTCCCCTAGGAAGACTTCCTTCCCCTGTATGACCTCGAGTGTTCTTTCCTGTGGGTGACTTTCAATGGGAAGGGCGAGAGTGAACTCTCAGGTCAGCTTGAGAGTGTCAGGGAGTGTGCAAAGAGAATGGGCATGCATTGGGCACGTCGGAGAGCATGCTTCCTCTTGGGAAGACTCTGCGCTAGGAAGCTCAAGTTATCACAGGTCATTTTTATTATAGACGCCTGATCCATTTTTGTTTTTAATGAATGTGTTGATTGTACTACAGACTATCGCTCATAGGATTAGAACCTACTCATACATATGTCAAGAATTTCCTTGGATCAAAGTTCAAATTCGAATGAGATCCAATACAGGGCCTGTATTAAACTGACAGATGATATTTCTCACTTGTATTTGATACTTTCAATTCAACAATTGCGCTAATTTATTTTGTGACATTCCTGATAATGGTCCGTTCTGATTGTGATGTGTATAATATAATTTAAATGCAAATGTTACTGTTGGGTGAAAAAAATCTGTACATGGATCATTTCTGATCAAAATCCTCTCTTAACTTTAGGCCCGTGTATACTACGAGGAAGCTATGAATGTTAAAGTGGACAGTTTTCGTGACACACCACTGTTGATCGCACTTCTCACCAACCTCACAGCCGTGTACCTGAAGCAGCGTATGACGGACAAGCTGCCACTCACCCTGGAAAAGGCCAGCGCCCTACTTCTTTGTCTTCCCAAACATATCTATACGTCGTCTGATGAAATGGAACTCCTGAAAGTGCTTCTGAGGAGGTCAATGGTAACAGGGGATAAATATCTGGAGGCCCGTGTGTGCTACCTTATCTCTAGCCTCTTCATGCTTCTAAGGAAGCCTGATGACGCTCTTCCCTTTGTTGAGCGCTTACAATTTCTCTCCTCAAGTCTCTCGTCGAACGACGGACCCGCAATAGCACCTCTGGATCTCAACTGGCTTTTGAGCTCGCTCTATCACCGTAAATACATGCCTTATCTGGTGCTGGCTTCTCTGAGCCTTGACTCAAGACCAGACCACTCGCTCCGTGACGCTTTCCAGAAGATTGATCGATTTATCAGAAACTCTGCCCGCCTTAACCCATTTTGGAAGGAGGGAACTTCCCTACTCCCTGCCCAGGTTGTAGTTTACCTCCTGCAGGCGCTGGCTATAGCTGAGAAAGAGGGAGATTTAAAGCCTCAAAGAGATCTATGTCTGGGCTTAGCCTCAGTTTACCAGCAGTACGGCGCCCTTGATAAGGCTCTGTGCTGTGCTCAACGAGCGGTGGAGACTGGAGGCTTCATCAATGAGGAGGAAGGCTTTGAAGCCTCAGTGCTGCTTAGCTGGCTGCTGGTATTAACCGGTCAAGCTGAGAAGGGCCAGGGTGTCCTCCAACCATTGCTTGTCTCGCTTCAGGTACAAAAACACTTCATTTCTGCATTTGCTTGTTCATTGAAGAGTACTCATGTTCCGTTTTCATGTTCAACCACTTTGCAGGGATCAGAAAGCTCCACTCAAAGAGGGGTCATCCACAACCTCTTGGCTTTGTGTCTGAGGCAGCAAGGCTGCATACCAGAGGCGGGCTGGCAACTCCATGCTGCCTTGGTGATATCCCGGGAAAGTGGAAACCAAAGGAATCAGGCCCTGGCATTAGCCAACCTGGGTTGCCTGGCACTTGATACGGGGGCGTCAACACTGGCAGAACGTTTCCTGGTCAGGTCAGATACTCAACTTTTGGACACACAGTGAAGAGAACACTTCAAGTACGTAGATGCCAAATGTCATATTGTTAGCACTCAGAAAGTACATGAGGTAAACAAAAGCACTGGACAATCACCCCAACATAGTTGTACAGTATGATAAGATCCAGTGCAATATCTACAGCCGCCCCTATTTCAAGCTCACCACACATAATTTAACTTTTCTGATGAAAGAAGAGGGTCTAAGATTTCTTACAGTGTATTGAATGTTTATGTAGACCTAAAACTCAATATTCTGTTGGTCCTGCAATTTGAGTGAAAATGCCAAAAACCCTGGCACGAGAGTGACACATTTTTGTCCTGGTCTGGTAGTGAATGAGTTAATAATTCATAATTTCACTCACCTCTTGAATTGCATTTCTTCACACTGTGCAAATGGTCGTTGTACACCCCTAAGTGCTATTCAATGAAGAACTGTAGCGCTCATTGTCGTGCTATTCAACGAACACTGCAAAGCACACTAGATTAAAAGCTGCAAAACATAAATTAAACGATAAATAATTTTTTGGCCATTTAATAGCCATTGCTCTCCATATGCTTTATACAAAGTCTGCAATTTCAAAGAAGCAGTCACAGTGATGGCCTTTAGGAGCCGATTCGCTGTGCGCCTGTCATGGTGCCTATGATGGTGAAAGTCGGGAGCCATACAGAGAGATGTGGGTAATTTCATTAGCAATATCTGGCAAGGTCGTTTTCAAACTCTCCAGTAAAAATTCTGAAATAAGCTATTCATCATCTGGAGTAAATATATAATGCTACATCATAAGTTCACAAGACTTGAATGCGTTAACTGAAATCTGACATGTTGACCAACCTAACACTTTACTTTTTACCAGTCATTATTGGAAATGATGCTTATTTTTTTACCGGTATCACTAATTGGAATGGATATTGGGTTATAAAATTGAAAGAAGTGTCTCTCAGACGCCTCTTGGTCAAATCAAACTAAAGAAAAAAACTGTCACATGATCTAATGTGAATAAAAAGCTTGTTGACTGTTCTCGCGATTTTGCCAGTTGCAAAGGATTTATCACACATCAAAGTAATCTGTTGCAATTGTGTTCTAGTATTTGACAAACTACTTGTTTTTCCAGATCTCTGCAACTTTTTCTGGGACTCTGGGAGAGCCTCACCGATGAGGAGCATGTGCAGACCTTCCTTTGGCTGGGAAGGAGCTACAAAGACAGGGGGAAGAGTCACCAAATCAGGGTCTCTTATGAAATGGGACTTCTGATTGCACTGCATGCTAGGAATTTGCCCAGTAAGTGAAGAATAAACACAAACATCAACACAACCCTAATTGTACTTTCAAATTCCTCTGGTGGGGAAAAAAACGACATCACAACATTTTACACTCTCGTCATTAAATCCGTTGCAGGGAAAAGCCAAAAGGAAAAGAAGATTGGTATATATGTTGAATTAAAAATGAGCTGTGTTCTCTGCCTAGGTCAGTTAGTGGTGGCGAAGGTGCTGAGTCGGCTCTATTCAGACCTGCTGCTTTACGGTCAAAGCATCGTCTATTATGAACACTGTGTGTCAGTAGCCAGAGAACTGAAGGATAAGAGACTCGAAGGAGAGTACCTTGAAATATTAAGCAGCCTCTACCTCTCACTGAATACTGAAAGGTGAGATTTAATACAGCGTTTCACAACATGCTTTTCGATGACAAACGACGCAGACAGTTCTCAAACGTGTGGTACAGATCGTCTCGTAAATCTTTGGATTACACCAAGCAAAGCCTGAGGATTTCCATTGATTTGGGCAAGAGAGAAGAAGAGTCTGAGACCTGGTTGCAGGTGGGAAGAATCTATTATCTCATCCAAGAGGATGAACTGGCTGAAATGTACCTGCAGGTGAGAAAGCCTGGTAAAGATACATTTTGATTAAATTTTGTCTGCTGGGATCAGAAATTTAGGGCCAATTTCAGAAGACATTTGAGAAGGGGATTTTCAGTCAGTGCAGGGGTGGGCATCACATTTATCTGCTCAATAAGATATACCTGTAAATGCCGTGCACGCACACGCACGCACGCACAGCATCGTTGAAAAATATTTTAATCCGATTCAATAAGTACAAGGGTAATGTTTGATGTTATCTGTTACACGTAAATAAAACATAAGCTAACCACAACATAGTAACATCATGGAGTGATCTATTTCTTCCCAAAATCAGCTGGGATAGGCTCCAGCATGCATGCCACCATTGTGTTGATCAGATCATGGATGGATGAAAATGACTATGCTCTTGCTAATGATCCGGATAAGCTTCGTATTTCGGATAAAATTAAGTATGATTGATTGACAGGCAGCAGTGAAGACAGCACTGAGAATGAATGACCCTCACTTCTCAATGAGCATCTATGAAGAAGCAGGGGATGTCTATTTTAAAGGACACAGGAACAGGATGGCCTCATTACCTTTCTACAGGGCAAGTGAAAAACACAATTTTACTTTTGAAATTCTGCTATGTCTTGACATTATTTTGTTGTTATTTTACTAAAGGATGGCAGTTTACCTTTTTCCCGATGTATCAAAGACACTCATTCGGAGTTCCGCTTGTTGAGTAAATTAACAGAGCTGTTAATGGAACACGGGGAACAAGAAGAGGCTCTGCAATACGCTACGCTGGCTGTTGAAATGGCTAACAAAACAGGTGTGAGCAAGGTCACGGAGCTTGACTCTACAATTGTCTTAGAACATCAGCACAGCAACTGTGTTTTTTTTACAGTTTTGCATATGAATGAGCGGACAGCATACCACCGATTGGCGACAATTTACTACAACCTTCAGCATTATGAGATGGCTGAGAACTACTATCTCAAGTCCCTGTCGCTCTGTCCGCCCGTCATGCAGCACCCAAACGAGGCTCGATACTACACTCAGGTCTACTGCAGACTGGGAAATCTCACTCTGTACAAGCTCAAGGTAAATCAGGGATAATCACACTAATATTTCTGTTGTGCCAATGCTAAGAGACGAGCATTCACTCCACTGTAAAATTCAGTTTGGTAATCACAATGGCACTTAGGTCGCACCAACTCATTCAAAGAAAAACAAGCTGTGTGATAGACATTTGGAATCCCTTGGAAAAAGTGACCATATTTGACCATTACGTGATCTGATGAGTGACCCGTTGGTCCAGCGAATTGCGTGTCGATCTCGGATTACGGAACTATTGTGTTCAATTCCAGATTACCATGTCCACACCCTCGTTCATCTTGACAAGCTTTTAATTGTTGTTCGGTTGTTTCTTCAATCATATTCATAGAACATAATGCTTTTCTATTCTACGGCTGTACGCTTCCTCTCCAGGATTCATTCGATGCATTGGGTTATTTCCACCTTGCTCTGGCAGCCGCTCTGGAGGATCGAGCAAACCCCGAGGCTCTATACGTAGTTTATATGAAGTTAGCGGAGATCTATGGCAACCACATGCCTGACGCTCAGCTCTGCCAACTATATAGAGACCGAGCCAATAGCTTGAAGAGAGTTCTGTCAGGAGGAGAAGACTCCACTGTGAACGAGGAAATTGGAAAGGATACAATTGAACACTGTGTGAGTGAGCCATTCCCAAGAACATACGAGATACAAGGGGATACCCACGGAGACTGTGAAAGACTGAATAAAGTTAACGAAAGACATCATGACTACATTCCTCCTCGTGACATGAACAAAGAGTGTGGTGAGGCCACTGCATTTATTAGCTCTCAGTCTTACAGTGAGAGTATTTTGACTGAGTCCTTTGACACAGCCAGAGAATACATGTCAGACTCCTGCAGTTCCACGGACACTGTGCAAACTTCCTCAAAACAGACAGATGGGAACGATTTGTCCAGAAACCCACGTCTCCATCCCAACAAGGAAATGGTCATGGATCCATATCTTCAAAAGAAAGATGCCACTGACACAGGCAGCGGAGTACATAACCTTTCATCCTGAGTGGATTCTGTCTGAGGTTGTCAACAAAATACAATGTTTCAACAAATGACACTTATTTATAGAATGTAATGAGGGTTCTTTTCAGCTTTAAATTATGTCTTTTTATGAAAATTGTAATGATGATTGAGGTTTTCTATGTCTTTTTTACCTCTGCCCCGTATGTCGAAGAATATGTTAATTAGACTCAGAATACATTTTAAGCGATGACAATACTAATAAATTATTTTTGACCAATATTGACAGTGAGAATGCTCTAATTATTTTTATGTATTAACAGTGTCTGAATCTCATGACACAAAGTTACCGGGTACCAGGGCAGACAACTCTGAAAAGTTGCCTGCCCCATTTTTCACAACTTGAAACACAATAGACGACTAATTGCAAAAAAAAGGAAAGTATTCAGGCTTTTTTTTTTGTTAAGGATGTACCTTCCACAAATGCCCCCTTGCTTAATTTATCGTAAATATCCCTTGCTGATAATTTTGCTCCTGTTGTCGTTTGTCCATACACTGTTTGTCATGTTGCACAATGCAATGTTTGCATTGCGTCGTCTGTTACAAGCCACGTGAACTCCTCTTTCCACAATGCTTTTAATAATAATGATATAATAATTTATATATATATATATATATATATATATATATATATATATATATATATATATATATATATTCAACAAATGACACTTATTTATAGAATGTAATGAGGGTTCTTTTCAGCTTTAAATTATGTCTTTTTATGAATATATATATATATATATATATATATATATATATATATATATATATATATATATATATATATATATATATATACACACATATATATATATATATTATTATTATCATTATTAAAAGCATTGTGGAAGGAGGAGTTCACGTGGCTTGTAACAGACGACGCAATGCAAACATTGCATTGTGCAACATGACAAACAGTGTATGGACAAACGACAACAGGAGCAAAATTATCAGCAAGGGATATTTACGATAAATTAAGCAAGGGGGCATTTGTGGAAGGTACATCCTTAACAAAAAAAAAGCCTGAATACTTTCCTTTTTTATATATACACACACACACACACACACATATACAGTAAAGTCTCGTTATATCGATATCGGATATATCGATAGTCCCGGTTATATCGATACTATTTCTATGCACGCACGGAGAAAATTACATGCAAACAGGGTCGGATATATCGATAGTCCCGGTTATATCGATATTTTTCGGACTCCTTTGAATATCGATATAACGAGACTTTACTGTATGTATATGTGTGTATATATATATATATATATATATATATATATATATATGTGTGTGTGTGTGTGTGTGTGTGTGTGTGTGTGTGTGTGTGTGTGTGTGTGTGTGTGTGTGTGTGTGTGTGTGTGTGTGTGTGTATATATATATATATATATATATATATATATATATATAACACATTATTATTTAAATCAGCAAAGCCAAACACAAACTCCCATGTTTGTATTTGTTCATTCATTTCTTGCGTATGACTTGTTTGAGTGTACATTATTTCATTTTTTTTCAATTGGGTTAATCCCACAATACAATAAACAATACAAGAAACAAAACATGCTCGCTCAAGGAAAATCAACTCGATACGTTGTGATTCCTTACTTTAGCCAGTTGAGGCCAGTCTTGGTAATAATGTTCTTATGGCCAGTGTACCACATCAGCTGCTAAAGTTATTTGCAACAGGTGTGAAAGACACTGTAGTAGAACCAAGTTGCCCACTTGTCCGTCTTGCTTGTACAATATTTTGTAGAAGAATTTGAAAACTTTGTGTGGGAATGTTATGTAAACAGGTCATGAAGAGGTTTTGCAAAACAACATGCATGCTGATTTGTCCTTTACAAAGAAAGCAATGACCCCTGAAAACAATTGGAGCAGGGGGGATCAACGTGTTGAAATTTAACAGGCTAAAGAGTTTGCACACATGACCTGCATACTGAACAGCGCTTCACTTTCTTCTTCCCCCAACAAGCGTAGAAAATCCAAACCTCTATTCAACTCAGCCAAAACAAGCACCGAGTTGTTCTTCCTTTTTTTAAGTATTCCCAGCGTCACCAAAATATTTTTTATGCGCAATGTTCCATTGGATGCAAAGAAGGACTTGGAAAACCACGGGAAAACGCATGGAACAAACAATGTCAAACATGGAATGATGATTCCTGGCCACATGGTGCAGGATGTTGCTTGTAAAGTGGCTGAAGCTGGAATAACAAAGGCAACATTTTTGTCACACTTACCCTGGGTGCTTAGAAAAGATGGCAAATTGTTGAATCACTTGTGTGTATGCAGATTAACAATGCCATTTGTACAAATTAAATCGTTAAAATGACTTCTGCAACCACAGTCAATGTAAAATCTACAGGAAATACATACATTCCTAATATCTTGTAGCATAAGCAGCACCCCATAGTATAGGATGTGTCTAATTAGCTTTATCAAATGATTTTAGTTTTCAAAAAGAATAATTAAATATTTAACAAATATCTCATGCAATAATCAGGCACTAAAAAGGTAAGCAAAACATTTCTGTGGTGCAAAATAATTTTTCTATGTGCAAAATGACAGTCTGGGATCCCATTTACAAAGTAGAAGGCGTTAGAGGTTAGATCATGCGTGTACATTTGTTGGTACGGTGATGAGACTCCGATGGAGCTGATTTGAAGCATAACCGTGTGGGTTTTGGAAAATAAATGGAAATCAGACATTTAGGCAAAGTCAATGAGCTGGGGACATCTGAGCGCAGGGGATTAATCAGGAGCTACTCAAGTAGATATGCCAGTTTTTCTCCACAAACTAAAAAATGACTGTCAGTTGGGAGATGATCCAACTTCACGCGGGCCTGCATTGCATAAACAGTTAGCAAATGACAGATGGGTGAGCCGCTACATGAATTGTGTCAGGAGTATGTGCACAATTAGAAACAGCAGTTTGCACTAATGCACACTCTTCTGATATGAAAAGGGGTGCTCTCATCGCACATCCAACATTTTGAGGAATGAAATGATGATATAAATATTTTTTTGATGACGTAGTTTAGGTCACAGGCTGATCCAACCTTTGCAAACTTCTTTGCGGCAACTCAGAATGTGACTGGCTTTTGGATGTGGAAGGCCTTTGACAGACTGTCCCATGATTTCTGGACAGGCTCCTAATATCACAGCGCCATGGGTTATATCCTGTCGCACGCAGGTCTGTCTTGGACAGTTTGACTGAAGTCAGATTGCCTTTCACATTTGAAATCCAGCCATGGCGTCTGTTTTTGACAGTTACGTCTCTGCCGAAAGTCTCCTGCAGGAAATCAACAGGCTACAGAATATCGCTGCAATTACGCAGCCAGTTAGAGCAGTTGGATTTACATCTCTGGGGTCTGGGTCAATACGTTGTAGATTGTGGGAGTCGCTTGTTGTGTGGGATGTGTTCCATGATCCATGTTTCGCTGCATTGGCCACTTAGGTCATTTGCATATCCCATTAAAAACTTTGATTTCAATTTCAAAAGATCATTGAGTGCAAACCCTCATTTTCAATCATGTGGACAGAAATATTTGATGACAAAAATATAAATGTAAACAAAATTTTAATCTTAGTAAATACTGATTTTCTTCAATCCACCTATTGAAAATCACATACTCAGTTTAAATTATTCTCTTCTACTTATAATTTTATCTGTGGTTTTATTGTTCTTGTTTTGATTTTAAGGTGTCCTTGAGTGTTTTGAAAAGCACTTATAAATAAAAAACATTCATTCATGTTCTGGACCATTTTATTTATAGTGGCATGTTGCCTTTTAAGACCTAGTAAATGTAAATGAGCCCGTGCATATTTTGTCATAAATATAAAGGTGCTCATTCCACTTTCTGATATAAAGTGCAATGATGTGTGGAGTTTCTGTGGCCAGTAATGAATTTAAGCGTGGAATGGAAAAAAGCCCTGCGGTTTTTGTGTGTGGACGGAGGCGTATTCCCGGTGCCTTAATATGACAAAATTCACAGAAATCAGCCAAATCCTGCACTGGGAGGACATTGTTTTTGTTTATATTTGAGGATATAAATAAATATACAGTAGTTTTTCTCAATTTGTGAAAGCTGACTGCACAGTGTCCTGTTGGTGTGATGAAAGTTTATTGTGTTTTTTTGTCTTCGTTGTACTTGCTCTTGGAAATACTCTGTGATTTTTAGAGGTTTTAAGAGCGTAGATTGCCAGATACTGCATACGTTATGTATCTTTGTCGGTCATTTTACAAGTGTGTGTGATGAGATGTCACTATATATATATATATATATATATATATATATATATATATATATATATATATATATATATATATATATATATATATTAGTCATTTTATTAGTCATTTTTTAGTCATTTTATATATCTCTCTCTCTCTCTATATATATATATATATATATATATATATATATAGAGAGAGAGATATATAAAATGACTAATAAAATGACTAAAAAATATATATATATTATTTTTGGTGGGGACATCTCCAATTCATTTACAGATGCGTTGCGTCGTGGGAGGGCAGTTGGGTATACTTCTGCAGTATCCCTATGGGTCCACTGAAGAATTTTGTGAAATTGTGAGGGACATTACCATCTTCCAACATTTTAACTGTGATGATTTTTTTTACTGCAATACAGACTTCTACTACCACGTTCGTGATTGCGCAAGGGACGTTATCCGGTTCTGTCGCTCATTTCTGTTTGCCATTTCACGATTGGATTGGTGTAATTGTCAACTCTCTTGACAAGTCTGCTCTTGACAGTTCAAAATAACAGAAACATGAGAGGCATTCTGGAGTTCCATTTGATTGTCTTGTTCCTCTTTGCACACAGAGCAAATCGTCCTCATGGTGATGGCATGTTATCATCTTACGCAGGTCGCGACCTCTACTGCTGTAATGGCATGTTTCCCAGTACTGGATTGCTTCAATGTGCTTGAATTTTGCTCATATATACTGTACACAAATGTGTGCGTGTGTGTGTGTATACATATATGCCACCTTGAAGAAGCTTTTATACGCAATGCCTCAAATTAAAAAATAATTCAATGCAATTCCTATAGAGGTGTCTTGCAATCTGTATTTTCATCTATTTTCTGTCCCCCACTCATCAGGTGAAATTGATTGTCAATTTTTATTTCTTCACAGCTCGACAGGATGCAGAGGCGTGATTGATTTGCGGTTACCCTGTGATGATTACACTTTCTTACATTTTATGAGCAGAGTACTAAAAAGATCCAATCCATCAATTTTCTCTACCTTTCCTTCAATAAGGACATTGGTGATGTGGAACCTATCCCAGTAGACTTTGGATAGGATACTGCGATGAAAAAAAGTATATGTACTTGATTTTATTGAACTTGATTCTCAGTTTTATCTCAGAAGTTTGACTTAGTTTTGAAAGGCGCTTCTAAAAATATATATATATATATATATATATATATATATATATATATATATATATATATATATATATATATATATATATATATTAATCGTATTCTTATTCTTAGAGTCCTGACTTAAATCTCAAAATTCTGACTTTAAAGTGAGAATTCTCACTTGAAATTCTGAGATAAAAGTGAGAATCCTGCAATCTATATTTTATTTTTTGTTGGCCCTAATCCTCTTCCTTATATTTTGACCCCATCTAATCCATGTTAGCATTTTAATCACTCTGTCATGTCATTTATTATCTACATAATGGCGCAGTAGAGTAAATGAGGCCCCATGAGCACCGATGCGTATGTGGAACTGTCACGGCTTGGAATTGAAGCGGATTTATGTGGGACAGGAGATGTGAGACAATCTCTTTTCGTCAATGGATGCTACAGCTGCGTGTTTGCTTTCAACAGTTATCTTGTAGTCGACGTGCACATTCCACCATGATGTCCCTGATCCACTGGTGAAGAGATGCTTTGATCCACTCCTCTTTCATCTGGAACTGCTTCGTGTAACAAAGAGGGTACAGAAAGTGCTTAAGAATGAATGACTCTCTGGGTCTTTGTGTTGTCATGTTATTTGTTATGTAGTTTTTTTGTTTTTGTTTGTTCCTTTGACTTCAAGACGGCACCGCGAGAGTGGTTGCCTTTCCAGCAACTCCTATATGTTGTTTTTCTACTCTCATTCCTTTCATAACTTTGCTGCTGTGAGACTAATAAAGGCAAATCCAATCCAATCCATGATGCATTGGCCAAAAAGTGAACCATTTGGGTGGAAACCCTCATTGCTTTGTGATGCCTCAATTTCCCATCACTACGTTTTATACATCCTTATTAACGCAACAATTTAAAAGGAGTCATTGCAGGGGGAAAAGCCTCGAAATATATTTTTCAAATGTTAAAACATACTACATTGAAGAATAAAGGACGGCTATGCCTGTAAAAATGCACTTAAAGAGAACTGAAGTGAAAATCTCCCACTCTGCCTCATCATGAAACTCAAGACAAATGAGTAGAACACATGAGCGGATGGGTGGAGGATGGGTGAGAGAAATTGAAGCAACATGCTCACAGATGCAGGGAAAAAAAAGTATATAAGAAAATGACGTTGTTTTCAGCTGTTTGTTTGTGCAATGTGTAGAAACCTTTAAGGAGCAACCCTTCCCAAAAATCTAAAACCGAATCATCGTTTACGCGCTCATGTGCATGCCTGTTTTGGGTGGTTGCTTATTTGAGTAATTCAAGAGTGCTTCACAACAACAGACAACAATGGTGCACCACTTTAGTCTGGCAGGCAAAACCCTCTTTCTTTCTGTGTGAAAGAAATAGATCTGGAAAGGCCACCGGCGAAAGTTTGGCTGTGGTCCAAAACGAACCGTGCAATTAAAGTTGTTTATTTTCTGAAACATATTCTTGGTGAGTAACATCACAATATGGAGGCAGAGGTTTCATTGTCAAAACATTTAAAACGACACGTGGGAGTGACAATAGTTTGCGTTAGTCCTTATTAAACATAAAAAGATTGAGTAGGAATCTGCAAACTATTTTTTTCCATAGCCTGTTTCACATAAGATATTCCAACAATTTCAGTCGAATTGCACTACATCTGAAATTGAGTAAATTGTGTTGTATAGAAATGTGTGGCTCAATTTATGAGATATTTATTATTTATTTATTTATTCATTAGCACACTGGTTTCAAAGTGCAGAGGTCATGAGTTCCAGACCCGTTCCGGCCTCCCCGTTTGCAGTTCGAGAGCAAATGGATGTTTGTCTCGGTGTGCCCTGCAATTGAGTGGCAACCACTTCAGGGTGCCCCCCGCCTCGTGCCCGAAGACGGCTGGGGTAGGCTCCAGCACCCCCCATCATCGGAATGAGGATGAACCGGCGTGGAAAATGGATGTTTGAATAAAGCTAACAATTGTATCTGAAATTGTGACCAAAATCCCACGACCCTATTGAGGATAAAGAGGTCTGGAAAATTGATGGATGGATATGTACTGTATTTATTTATAATTACATTTTGATTTTTTGACATATCACTTTCACTTGTGTTTAGCAGGTCTGCCTGAACAGGAATCATTCTGACAAAAATGTCTCCTATACAAAAAAACACAGAAGAAAAACATTCTCCCACTCAGATGAGGCCAGCAGAGAATCTCAGTGAGTGTCATTGGTGCAGCAAGATGCAAGGTAGGATGCAAGATGAAGCAGTCCTGACTGGTAGAACATGTTGCCTCAATCCCATTTATAATGAAGCTTGAATTAGGACACTGAGAAAAACATAAAACTTAAATGATTTGGATACACTTATGTAGGGAAACGTTTGTATGCGGATGAATACAGCAAGTGAAACACGTTTGGTGTCTGAATATTTGCCTTGCCGTACGCTGCAGGGCAAATCTGTTCCCGACATGCAATCATGAATGCATTGATAACCCAATCTGAAGGAAAACTCATTTTAGTAAACAAATCAGATGCTGAGTCACGACTGCAGTTGATGCTCAAAAAATTATGACACCTTCTATGATTATAGGAATTCAGCCATACTTGCTATAACTGACCTCTCTGCTACAGTCCTGTTGATATAATACACAGCCTCATGTCATATATTTTTTTTCTATTTCACACTACGAACTCCTCTGTTGATTTACGTTCACTTTTGGAACGCCCTGTGCTGCATGACAATAACCATGAGAGCATTATATTGAAGTACACATGCCGTAGACTCGTTGATATGCTTGGTGTTTTGCTTTTTCAAAATGACATACACACGACCCATGCATGGAGGACCATATTAGGAATTCTTGACACAAGCTGAACTCTGCAAATTGGCAGTGTTTTTGGAGACACTGTTAAAAACAGAATGTCGGATGTTACATCAACACCATACAGAATTGTTGCGGCTGCTATTCATTCCTGCGCCTTTGGCGCACGACTTGCGTCCGTACACCATACGTTACATCGGCGTACGTCCGGCAGCTGCGATCCATTTTTGTGGCTGCCACTGGGTGACTTTGGGACATCTGGGATCAGGTCGGTCTTTGTTAGATCGTTGTGTTACTGTCATGGGATTATGTTTGTTACTTTTGTTTATTAGTTTTTTAGGATACTGGTTTTTTTTCAGTGTACCCCCGCCAGTATTTTTGGCAATACATTTTATTCAGTATTCTCAAGTTCTGCTTTCCTGCTTTTCACGCGCCGACGCATGGCTCGACGTAGACGTTGCACTGCCAGGAACAGGGTGGAAATAAGACCGTTACATTGTACCTGCGGGATCCGATGGTTGGTCGGGTCATTCTGTCAGGGTGATGGTGGTTGTGGATCCCCAAAAAAATCAGGCTGGAGGGAGCAGCAGGTTGTATTTGACAAATTGTATTAAAATAAAGTCAGCAGGAACAAAATCTAAAACATCAATGTCATCCATACAGAAAAGTACAAAACATCCAAGAAAACCATGAGTAAATATCTGCCAAGATGAAACAAACCTGACAGGGTGCAGCAAACACATTCAGAGCATACAATGACCCGACAACGAACGAGTCCTTTTAACTGCCACTGATGAAGACGACCGTCACCTGTGCAACTGAGGGCGGGGCCGACGACACTACTGGATGTTTACCAACCAGAACGTGACAGTCTGCCACTGATCAGAACGACCAAGACCTGTGCAGGTGCAGGCGGGGCTGACAGCGCCTCCCGTTGGTCGCCAACCAGATTGTGACAGAATTCATTCGAAATGGATTCACGTGAAGATGTATTTCAGTTATGGGAGTTACATTTGTATCCAAGTACACACACACACAATAAAAGAAAAATAAAATAAGTAAAAGTCTAAATTATGCTGACAAATAACTACTCCACTGAAGTGTAGATGCCCAACATTTTGGATTGGATTGGATTAACAGAAGATATTTGTACTTTATGACTTGACACCTCCAGAAGTATGTGCTGGGGAATACTTATGATAAGCATAAGTGGCGTGTTTATGTAGACGTGAGGATGATTAATTCTTTCATTGGGACAACAGGCGGGCTTCCCTATGTACTTGCGCTTTCTGTGCCTGTATGGTAACAGACCACTGCTCAGCATTACACAAATAAGGACTGGCCTGTGCGGAAGGCTGTGGTGCCGTACAGAGTAAGGAACGTCATCAACATTCCTCTGGGAGACAAAGACAAGAACTCCTTCCCCCAATAAACAATTCACCAAAGCTCAAGACAAGGATGGTGGCTGCTACACTCACTCGCACCATCTTTTCCAGGATTAACTGTATAGTAGTTGAATGATGGCATCGTTGATGGTTCTCAAATCGGTCAGCTCAATAGAGATCCTGACCATAAAAACCCATAGGAACGTGGGACTGGGAGCGGAAGACTTTTGTTCTGGAGGTGAATAACTTTCTATGGAAAACAACAAAGCCAAGGACGATGCCAAACTTGTCACTAAAATGCTTTCATAAAACGTGGGTGCAACATGAGTATCAAAATGCATGATTTATTCTTACAAATGGCCCAATTTCTTGAGAGGCTGAGATTAATGGGTGATGAGCAGGAAATAGATTCCAGCAGCAAATAACAGGGATGGAGACCAGGCATCAGGGACAAAATGACTGATTAATGTTGGTCTCTGAAGAGAGACATTCATTCTGCTGTGCACTCAGTGTTTGAAGAAACTGATGTTAATGCCCAGAATGACAACATAACTCAAAACCAATATGGTGAGAAACAAATAAATAAATACATTCTACCCACATGGCATCTGTCTCCTGAACAAATGACATCTTAATCTGGCAAATAAAGTGAAGCTAATATTGCCTCATGTTAATAAGGAGTGGTTGAACCGGCTACTCGTCTAATTTGACTTATCAAATAGCCGTGCACCAATATGTAGCAAAAGACCAAGTGCTGCCAACTGTTCTTAAATGACCAAGGATCATTTTACCTTTTCAAAAATATCAACAGAGCAACAAGGAATGGCAACAGAACACTTCAGAATCAGAATTTGTTTCCGGTCGAACACGCTGCACTAGTATCATCAGCATCACTTCACTGTGTGTTTAAATTGCTGGTAGTTCTAAATACTTTGCTTTGCTTGAGAGAGGGAGACAGTTTCTCGGGCGATGGTGGAGGATAACTTGTGTTGACGTGCACCCTGAAGCATGCCAATGAGGGAAATACATCCTGTTCTTCTAAAAGTCAGATGCTGCACACGCTTATGCCGTTGTAAACTTTGAGCTATGAATATGCTGCACAACATTTACTTTTTATGACAATACCATGCACTGCCGCGCTAGCCAGAAAGCAGTAAAGGGTGCCCGGATGGTCAGTAATGGAGCGCAGGTCGTGAGAAATGTGAGAATCCCATGCCACCTTATAAGCAAATGAAATGATGAAAATTTGATGGGATTTTTTTTTTGTTTTCTTTTGATATGTGTATTTTCATTTCTTCAATTACAAAAATAACCATACTGTTATTCGCCCTAGCCCCCCATCCTTTCCTGTTTTGCATAAAACTGCTGAAAGTCTAACCAAAATCAGGTGTAGGCACTCAATTGTTTGTCACACTTTCACAAAAATCATCTTACTTCAAGACTGTATTAATATATTCTGTCCTGGATGTCTTCTAAAATCCCAAAACCAATAAACTAGCTCACTTACATGACAACATTGAGCAGGATAGGCCAGTAAAGTTCATCCAAGAAATATCTGTTCCCCTCTGCATCATTGCTGGTATACCAAGCCATCACAACTGCCGCCGCTTGTCCAATGGAGACACAAAAGCCACCATATATGCTTGGAACACTATGATGTCGTGACTATATCCATGCTTTTCCAGGACACAGTTTGAGCAACCCCCATTTTCATTCACTTCATAAAAACTGGAAACTTTACTTTTGAAATCAGTGTCTTAGTTTTACAAGTCAAGACATATTTTTTCAGGGTTATTAAAGGTCCCTAAACAAAATTCTTTCAGTTAAATAAAATCTCTTTTGTCTGTTTCTACTCAATTACAATAAAGTAATTCAGAAATTAATTCATCAATAATAAGTCAAGTGTGACTTGGAGAAAGAGTGCATGCAGCCTTTGGGCTGCCAGTTGCCCCTCCCTTCTGAATTGGCCTGAGAAACACCTGCATATCCGTCTTTGCAAAAAGGCAAATTCTTTTAACGCACCGGACAGCCATGGCCGGTTTGGCTTGTTAGTTTGTTTCTCAGCGGTCAGCAACAGCTCATCGGCCATGGGTCATGCTATGGGTTGTCTACTTGCTGGAATGTGTCAATGAGCTCAAGGGCAGGCTAATTGAATGGAGTCGTGTTAATTGGATTTGATTGGATTGGCCTTTATTAGTCTCACAGTAGAGACATTTACATTTCACAGCAGTAAAGTGATGAAAGGAATGAAAGTAGAAAAACAAAATACATGAGCCGCTGGTTAATTGTCTTTATCAATGAAAATGCACCACACACCGTCATGCACACGCGTGCGCAAACGTGTATCCATACAAACACTTGCAGGTAAAGTCTCCTTTGTTTAAATCTAATGTATTATTCCTAGAGCCTAGATTCCTATTATTCCTAGATGTCCTAGATTCCTATTATTCCTGCTATCATTGGTTCATTGCCTTTTAAAAGAGCCAACTTAACACATCAAATTGATACGTTGGCGTGGAAGATGATAAATCATGATACCAAATGAATTGAAAAGAACAATATGTTGATTGAAAAAAGATCATAATAATAGTGAAACATATATTAATTTAATCATGCTTTATTTCATGTGGTTTAGGTACTGCATAGTTGAGCTGCTCACAGCATTATATTTTTACACTGTGTTCATGAAACTAGTCAGTCATCCAACGACGACAAACATCCCTCATTTTGATGCAGCACATTTCTATACAATGTATACTGCAATCACAATGCTGAACACCTTGCTTGATTAATAGCCCGGTGAAAATGTTGAGCAAATCTGAACATTGTTACCCTGGGGCATGCGGTCAGGGTCGTCAAGGCCTTCCCTGCTGGCCTAAACACCATTAAAAGTATTGAACGGCATTTGCTACTGAGATTGGCTTTTTTTTCTCAGTGACTTTAAATTTCTCTGAAGGACCACCTAATGGCCGTCATGTTGTGACTGGTTTGTTTATATATAAAATAAAACTGAAATGAGATGACTAACTGCATCAATTTACTTTGGCAGCCCGGACCACAAATACGGAACACACGTAATATGTTTACTTATACCGTTGGAAAGGGTGACTTTGGGGATAGGGTTTTAATTTGTAGAAAATGCTGGGAGGCTTAAAGACACACATTTTCCATATACCCTACGAGAATGATGTTCTTCCACACTCAACCTTCACAGTACCAAGTTGTACTTTTAGTTGAATGTTCCAAAATGAGGTTTAAGATTTATGTGCAGGTAAACTGAGAACTCTAAATAGCACATCCCCTGATTGATTAATAGGTGTGTCTCATAATTGTGTTTGTTTTAGATTATTTCAAACCAGTATTTTACTGTAATAATCTACGCGACATCCTAAAGCAGTCAAACGGGCTCAGTCAAACTTCCTGGTTGAGGTTTACTCAGTGTGAACAGCCGTGTTTGCGAAAAGAGGCAGGCAGCCTCTTCTAGAATGTATTAACACATAGGGGCTCTGAAACAAAGCGAGCATGATGATGAGGAGAAAGAAATTTGTTATTATGTACTACACAACATAAATTATAAAGCCTGATATGGCGGACAAACAATGCGACTGCTGTGCTGTAAGGCTTTTTGAAAGTGGCAGAAGTGAGATGGTAACAAATGCAATTACCTATCATTTAGAATACAATATGCCCTACACAGCTTGAAGTTAAATAGAGAAGAAACATTGATTGCCTTGGCAGCCCATTATGTCGGCTTGTTATTTTGCTCAGATAATGGAGACATTTAGGAGAAATGACAAGGAGAAATTTGAAGCAATTGCATCCATGTTTTTGAGGGCCACCCGACTTCCTCGAATACCACCTTTGAGAGCCAAATCATCAAAAATTAAATGAAGGTCATCTTGCTGACTCTAAAAAGCTTCAACGTCCCCCAAAAACTACAACATCGTAAAAAGAGGAAGTTGAATGCTCACATTGCCAACAATAAGCTACAGTACATACTCGGTGACAATTTTTATTTCAGAGGAAAATGCTCTCTCTCTCTCTCTTTATATATATATATATATATATATATATATATATGTATTGTATGTATTGTATGTATTATATACAGTAAAGTCTCGTTATAGCGATATCGGATATATCGATAGTCCCGGTTATATCGATACTATTTCTATGCACGCACGGAGAAAATTACATGCAAACAGGGTCGGATATATCGATAGTCCCGGTTATATCGATATTTTTTCGGACTCCCTTGAATATCGATATATACATACAGTAAAGTCTCGTTATATGTATTTTGTTTTTCTACTTTCATTCCTTTCATCACTTTGCTGCTGTGAAATGTAAATTTCTCCACTGTGAGACTAATAAAGGCAAATCCAATCCAATCCAATATATATATACAGTAAAGTCTCGTTATATCGATATTCAAGGGAGTACGAAAAAATATCGATATAACCGGGACTATCGATATATCCGACCCTGTTTGCATGTAATTTTGTCAGTGCGTGCATAGAAATAGCATCGATATAACCGGGACTATCGATATATCCGATATCGATATAACGAGACTTTACTGTATATATATAATTCTTTGTGCCGGCCAAGAGAACCTGCTCAAATTGGTTGGAATGAATGGGCACTTTGCTCTGCAGATGACGGCTGAAGAAACCTTTTCATCGTTTGCTCTGCTAGGTAAAAACACATTTGAGCATACAGTGCATGTAGTTGACAGTGCTTATGCATATCAGTTTCATTTCTGTTATTCGATTGGCTCGCAGCAAATATTACATCCGCATGGTGTCGAAGCCATGGATGTTTTATAACGTTTCTTTTGGCTGAATCAAACCCATCTGTGGAGTCCTTCCTGCTTTTATAACCTCAGGTCAGGTGGAGCTAGTTTTTCAGAACGGGACCAATAAACTCGACTGAGTTTTTACATGCTACTGCGTGTGCACGCTTGTTGGGGGAAGAAGCCCCTGGGAGTGTCGAGACTGCAGACATGGTGGTGCCTTATTCGCTTAAGTCGCCAAAATGTCAAGGGACATTTCAATCTTTTGAAGAGAAACTTTTCACACGCTCTGACCCTGATTGCTGTAAATCACAAATATAATCGCGAAACTGGATATTATGTAAAAAAAGATTCATCTAATATCTCGTCTTATGACTTGTTCAAAACATTAGAATGCTGAATTTCAGCTTCAGCATGTGACACTCTTAAGACAGACACTTCTGTGAATTTAACCCTTTCATATACCCTGTATCTGATCATGAGACAGTCGTTCATCTCTGCTGTCAGCTTGTGTGCCGTGACTCGTTTCAAGACGGCAGGCATTTGACAGACATTTTCACAGTGGGCAGTTTGTGTACTGTCATAGCACGAGATTCTACCCGGTGACATATGTGGAAGAGTCGGTTTTAGATAATGGGCTTTTTTTGTCTTTACTGTTAACAAACAAAGACTGATATTGACAAAAAATATCATCCATTTGTAATTATTTAACACATGCATGTAACTTCAAGTCAAAGCAAGAATTGGAAAACTTTCATTCCTGGGTATCACTTAGTTCAACATGCCGTGATCAGAAAATAAATTGTGTGTGTACGTCTGTTTTAAGTTTACTCTAAGCATGATGATTTGAAGTTTATATATTGCAGCGCTGTGGGATGATAGTGGTCGGCATGCGTCTGCCTCACATTTCTGTGGCTGTGGTTTCAAAAAACATGGAGTTTGTCAGATGGTTTAAGCTCCAGCTCACCCGCGACCTCATTCAGAAAAAGTGATGAATAATAATAATAAATATAATTAATTATATTATATTATATTATATTATATTATATTATATTATATTATATTATATTATTATTAATTAATTAATTATAAGCGTGTTCTACCGGAAACAAATTCCTTGTGTGTTCTATATACTTGGCAATAAAGATGATTCTGATTCTGATTCTGATTCTGAATTATGTTAATGTATAACAGTAACTCAAAGGTGCACAAAAGAGTAGACCTGTTCATGTTGGGCTATTTAATGATCAGAAAATGAGGACAATACATGCCACACATAAATAATTTAGCTCCAGCTTTTCATAAATATCACAGGACATCAAATGATGCGACAGACATATACCCACAACAAACATGAAGGAGTTGAGAAACGTCGAGTAAACATCGAGCTGCAAGAGCGTCCACGCAGTGGCTGAAGCATATTTAGTATTAATAATTCACACATCAACGAGCCACAACACTCCACCAGACATTCATATATATGCAAAATCACAATACGAGTCGGGTCATGTGAATAGCCTCAGTAATCAGTGACTTTTGGTGTTCTTTGATCTAATCGTAAAATCCTGCAAAATGTTTTCCAGTGCGGCTCACACCTAATGGGTATTAAGCCTAATTGGTATAAAAGTGAACGTCTGCCTTCACATGCCATTGCACTTACACACAGTATTAAGGATTAACCAACTAATATGAGATCTCTTGTTTCACTTTTTTCCCATTTGGAATTGAAACTGTCTCGTGGTTTATTTTCCTTTCATCAAACTGCAGATACCAATGGGCACACGAAAAGTTACAACTTGGAAGTCAAAGTTCAGCTGCAAGGAGAGAGCACTGCCAGGAGGGAGCAGTGTGGATGTGCAACTGAGTGTGGTTGACAGCCGCCATTACTGGTACTGAGCAGATTACTTGGAAAAGAAATAGCAACAGCCAGCAAGCACATCAGCATAAATACAGATACAGTAGACCATTCAAAATACAATTCCTAAAAAAACAATACAAATATTGGATCTCTATTTTTCATACACCTGACAGTGGAATCTACAGATGTGTGTAAATAAATAATAAATGTAGTTTGGAATCATTCATTTTTCTTTCATTTTTTTTAGACACAATACAGTGAAATGACATCTCGGGAGCATTTGTTATGACATTGAACCCTTGAATACTTTGTCATCATGAACAAAGAATAAAAACACCATAGGGGGAATCATAAAATGTGTTTTGTTTTTCACTTGACACACATTTGACAGTCCGCTCTGCTTAGCCACGCGAGATTGAACCGAGCAACACTGTGCATGGAGATACAAAGTTCATGGAGAGACATGGCAAAGCGACACTGACACAAACAGAGGTTACAAACAATAACTGAGTTCCCTCCTTCGACCATCTATTGCGACGTTTAAAAAACTGTCGCCACCATCCAAATAACTTATCACGACCCGATTTAACCCAAGAGATTCCACTCCCGCAAAGCAATTAAGGCTGAGAATGTCAACTGGATCTACTATACAAGTCGTCCACATAAGACTAATTTTAAAAATTGGTCCTTTGGGGAACGGCAGAATTAAAGCGGGGAACTTAGTCCAGCAATGTTGTTTTAAGGGAGGAGATTCCATCTCATAGTTTGACAGCGGCAATACTGGATTTACTTATGTTTATCGGGCTAGGCTCAGCTGGATTGGGGCACTTCCTGGAGACAGACACACCAAGGGAAGAACTCGGTGCCAAGACTCTTCTGGATTATTTCATGGCATTATAGATGAAGTCTGGAAAGTGTCTCTCAAGTGACAAAAGTGCACTGCTTGTCTCTTGTCATTAAAATGATTAGTACAAAACACATCTTGGCCGCTTGTTAAATCTTAGCCATTACCGCCCTCGTTGGGTTATGTGAATGGACACACACACGCACGCACACGCACACACACACACACACACACGGAGAGTGCCACAAACACTCAATGTTGTAAACACGGTACTCTCATTCAAACAAAACATTTAACAAAACACTTGTGCATTCATTGGGTCTTGCATTCAAATGAAACAGTGCACTGAAGGGAATTAATTGCTTGCTCAGCATGTGCCGCTGACAGCATTTCAAACAGTATGCTTTTTCGAAAACGTTAATGCTGAAAATGGAATTGCTGATTGCTCGGCAAATGTGCAGGCTTTTACACAAAGCCAACAGAGAATGGCCACAGGCATTGCTGAAATTGTACCGGTGAGACTGAGATAACTGTTATTTATCAGTGGCACTATCTGCTACACAACCTCCCAAGGAGCAGGCTGTAAAAGAGAGATCAACCTTAGCAGGGGCCTCACAAACCAGCTGAAAGGTGTTTGATCCAATACCTGTTGTTCATCTATTGCATTGTAACCAAGCACGGGAACCTCAGTGAAGACAAAACGAAGCTGTAATGCTTTTGGAATGTTTCACAAATATGCACCACAGATGTTGGGTGGAATTTGAAATTTAGCCGGATGAACCGACAATGCGTGCCTCCATTTTTTTTCAACCAAGGATAGATCAAACAGCCTCAGTGCTATCACGTTGTGGCAATACGAATGTTCAAGCGCACTTTCAAGACGACGATATGGTGAGGTAGACGACATTTCAAAAGAATGAATCAGCACAATCAGTCAACAGCATTTTGGGAACCCAATAAATATAGTTTCGTCAAAGCAGAATCCTGCGCCTCTATCGTGCTTCTTGACTGGCCTTACCTGCCAAAGTCATGACAGCAGCGTAAACATGAAAGGTGGCTTTGGGCTAAAAGTCTCTTAGTTTAAAGTCCAGCCTTTACTATCGAGGGGTCTTTGCTGCAGTTCCCGTTGGAGTCCACCTCTCTGTCCACGACACTGTCAACACATGCTCCTTGTTCCAAGCAGCCCTCGAAGGCCTCAATCTCTTCTGAGTTGCCTTTACTCCGCCCCTGCGGTTCACTCTGCCAACTGTGTCTATCGTAGATGTATCCATTCATAGGTCCCGCTTTGGAGTCGGGGTTCCCTTTGAGGCAGAGGATTTCCTTAAAAGCATATCGAAACTCCGGGCTCCGACAGTAAATGAGCGGATTAAAAGCTGAGTTTGCGTAACCTATCCAGTTGAGGATCCTAAAAGTCAGGTCGATGTCCCCCACCTTCCATATGGCCACCACCACGTTGAGCAGAAAGAAGGGCAACCAGCACAGAGTAAAGATCCCCATGATGATGCCCAGCGTCTTCAGGGCTTTGTGTTCCCGCAGACAAAATTTCACCCTCTTCTGGCCCCGCCCGACATGGACGTCCATGGGTTTGAGGCTGTCGATGTTGTGAAACCGCCCCATGCTTTGATCGATCTTTTTGAGCTGGCGCTTGGCCTCCTGGAAAACTCGGCTGTAGACAAACACCATGATGACCAAAGGGATGTAGAAAGAGATGATGGAGGACGTGATGGCATAAGCCATGTTGGTATTGAATTCACAACAGTTGCTATCATCTGTGCACTCTTTTGCTTGTTTATCGTCAGATATCCACCATTCCATGTGGATGGGTAGGAACGATATCAGGGCGGCAATGACCCACACCAGCACCACCACAATGCCAGCCCTACGTTTTGTCAGCATGGTCTGGTAACGGAAGGGTGAGGTGATGGCCAAGTAACGGTCGATGGCAATGACGCACAAAGTCTCGATGCTTGCAGTCACGCAGAGAACATCGGTCGCCGTCCAAAACTCACACCAGAAATCACCAAAGTGCCACGTGTTGAAGATGATATAACAGGCACCGAAGGGGACCACGATGAGACCCATGACCAGGTCGGCGCAAGCCAGGGATGTGATGAAGCAGTTGGTTACGTTTTGCAGACGTTGGAAGCGAGCAATCGCTGTAATCACTAGGATGTTGCCGAAAACAATACAGAGGATGAGCGACGACATGATCATGCCCAGCACAATCATTGTGGCTTCACTGAAGCCCTCCTCACTTTTGGGCACATCTAATGTCGAGTTGATCATCTCTGGGCTCACATTGAGGTAAAGCGAGGGGCTTGGACTTCCCATCTGCAGAGAAGTGACACAATTCCATAAAAAAAAAACATTACCATTTAACAGTGGCTTGTTAAGACCTAGTTTTTGTGCGCAGAGAGAAAAGCAACTAAGAGAAAAGAAGCACAGAAATGCACATCCACATGTTGAATTACCCACCAAATGTTGGAGGAAAAAAACATTCAGTCCTGCATAGGTTCAGCAATGCGAGTTTTCAAAGCAGATTTTTACAAGTTCACCGTAAAGTAAAAGTACGAACCTCAACAGGTGGTTTCCTTCCTTAACTTCCTCCTGGAAGATAAGTCACCATTTGCTGACTTTTTTTGTTGAAAAACGTCAGCGCCACGTCTTTCTTTGCCAAGTACTTTCTTTTGCACTGCTGGTGTTCTCACTGTAGCCGCCCCTCAGTTCAGCAGCACTGCTTCTCATGTGTCTCTCAGGCTATTTGTCAGCGCCCTTATAACATGCACTGATGACATCACAGCTTAGGCCTAGCCAATCAGGAAGCAAACATAGCAGAGGGAGCCGAGAGCTTCGGAGAGTTTGAACACATTGTCCCTGTAGCTGTGACTGCTTCAGACAAAAGCTGCGACCACACAACTACTTTAAGTTCCGAAGACAAATGACAACACAAGACTGCATTTTCTTGCATCATTCTATCTACAATACACAAAATGTGTTCAGTCATGAATTTCGAGGGGTTTGGCTCTTGGTTGGCGGGGGAGGGTGTAGATTGCAGACACATGCAGTCAAACTTGTAAGGTCAACCTCATTTAAGTATTATCACTGCCAATTTTCCATGCAAAACACATTCTCATTCATGATGTTTACGAGCTGCCTTGTGCGCATGCAGATAAGAGATGCAAAATAAAATACAGACAGCTGTTTGTTCAATTTGAACACCACCCCTCAATACATCATTTACGACCACGCCCCTTGCTCTTTCGTGCACTCAAAGGAAGGTGTGTGTTTATGAAAAACCTATGTGATTTCCATCTGTCCTCACGTCTACGTTCAATGTTTAATATACACTCATCGTCAGGATAGTCGATTGAATATATGCGTGTGTCATATTTAGATCGCGGAACACATAATACTGCAGATAAAAATAATAAGGCAAGACATACAGCACTTTTCCACACCCAAGGGGGTGCACACAAGCACGTAGATTCACATTGCTGCCCTTTCGCTCTGAGGCCTCTTTGTGTTTAATCAAAGCCAAACGTGCAAGATACTGAATCTAACTTTAAACATGTTTCCAAACAAGGTATCTCATGAACAAAAAAGGCCGAGCTCTGCTTCAAACATCAAGAAATAAATACCAGTCCAAAGGTTTGTCTCGCTCTCACTTTGAGAAGAGGACACTCATCGGGACACGCCCATTACTCAATTTTTTATCTCAATTTATTTAGTAGTTTATTGAATAAGTAAGAAATTATTGTGCCTCAAACACTGTCTAAAAAGCTGGAAGTGCACATATCAGTGCCTTAGCAGACATATCACAGAGTATAAACAGAGACCACTCTAGTTTAACACAACTGCAACTAAACACAACTAAAGACATTTATTATTATTATTATTATTATTATTATTATTATTATTATTAAATATCATGTAAGACGTTTATTATTATTAAATATGTCTGTGTAAGCTCTCAGTCGTACAGGAGTGGTCCATCGATGAGAAGGTTTCTTCAGCCGTCATCTGTACAAAAGTGAAGGTTTCGGACGTTTCGCCTCCTATCCAAGAGGCTTCGTCAGCGAACTAAAGTCTGACTGGTCGTATCGGCCCCATTTATATCTCCCTATTGTATGAACGATCGTTCATACAATAGCCTGCTTAGGCAAAACAGGTTAGGCAACTTTCGTAATGCTGATGAGGGTCGTTATGCTGATGAGGTGATACCGGTGGGAGTGGGGGTAATAGGCCAGTCGTTAGTCAGGAATGTAGGAACAATCAGTGGGGCCACAGGGAGGGGTCCTCTGCCCCCCCAACCTGAGAGTAGGGACCTATCATAGCTGTGTCCGGCGCCACCATGTCTGGACATTAGGGATATATAAATGGGGCTGACGAAGCCTCTTGGATAGGAGGCGAAACGTCCGAAACCTTCACTATTATTAAATATGTAAAAATATGTATGAACAATAAAAATGACCTTTTGAAAAAGTGATATGAACCAAAATAAAACAATTTTGTAACTACACCAAATATTAACATGCAAAAGGAAATGTCAGATTATAAGAATGTAAACACAATCAAATCTCTAAAATAAAACCAACTTTCAAATGGAAAAAGGCAAAAAAGTAACATAAAATTACATAGAACAGAACCAATCTTTTTTTTTTGTTCTTTTGACTTCAAGACGGCGCCGCGAGAGTGGCTGCCTTTCCAGCAGCTCATGTATTTTGTTTTTCTACTTTCATTCCTTTCATCACTTTGCTGCTGTGAAATGTAAATTTCTCCACTGTGAGACTAATAAAGGCATATCCAATCCAATCCTCGACTTCGCCTATCAATCAAATTACAAAAAAAGTCTAAAGAGAAGACAACAGCCTGCAGGGTTTAAATATTTGCAGTATGCTCCCATTTAATTTTAATTTGTGTGCATACAGTTCAATAAAGTACTGCTTTTAAAGTGTGGATTTTAGGATTATGAAATCAGCAAACTCTCCACCTCAATTTCTTGTGTTTGGTGACCAGAAAACATTCGCCATGCTGCCAAGTATTCAAATGTCAACTTCAAGGGGCTGGCCAAAGCTGTGCTTATAGCAAATGGACGCAGCACATACTGCTCAATATGCTCGCCTGAGCTTCAGTGCACACCGCAAAATTTTTATTCTGCAACACTTTCATACATTTGGTCATTGGGAGGAGCACAGGCAATCTCATTATATACTCTCTGTACTAACAATAAAATTAATGCACAAAGAAGCCTCTGATATTCTTGGCTGTGAATAACATCTCGTCCTGCAGCAGGAATCAATGATGCTTCATGGAGTTCCATGTGCTGGTGCCACAGGCGCTGTCTTTTACCCGTCTGCCTCACAATGAGCTCTTAGAGAGTTTCATCTGACCCGTGACGCAAAAGGAGATCCAATCAAGTCCACCTTGTTCTCTCCGTTCATGTGGGAAGTCACGTAGATTTGCACCGCATCCTTTATTTCATCCAGCCATCAGTTACATCCATCGAAAGGGAAAAATATGACACTGATTTACACACTTCACATCTAAATGGAATGATTCCATTCAAGCAAAATATGTTTTAAAATATGAATTAATCACAACTTCTGGCAGCAATTTACTTACTTCATCATACAAAGTTTGGAATTTGCTGCCGGCGTATAGTGTGTTCTCAAACGTCAATGTTTTTCTTTGGGTATATTCAAAAGCGGATGAAAGCATTTCCCGCCTGAGGTGCTCTCTCGCTTTCTTTACAAAAACTAGTAAAAGCGGATCCTGCTTGTTGGATATCCTGGAGGTTTTGCAAATGCATCTGCATGTTTGATTACTCATGACAAGCTTCCTCTGTCCGAGATATTTACATTCCTGCATCCTGTCATTTGCCAGGCAAATCGCATCACTATTGCCAAAAAGATGACATTTGAACATCATTGACGCTCAAGTGATTCAAATGTTTTCGTGCCCCTTTGTGGTTTGATGACCCAACTTCTGCCTTGCACCTCCCCATGTGAGAATTTTCCTGAAGAACAATACCTGGAGCTGTTATTTCTTCAGGGAAATGAGAGGAAATGCAAGGGCCTCAAAGCGCTCTCCACCTTTCGTTCTCATGTGGACACTTTTTACTGCTTTTGCGCTTGTGTGACGACAAGATCCAAGCAGCACCAATGAAAACAACGTGAGCTGAAATCAGCAAGGGATTTCCAGCCGGTTAAAGCAAATAAAAGGAACTAAATTCAACATACATTTGTCATGAGTCCAATTCATGAGAAATAGTTGTCATTATTTTGTCTCCAGTAGTTTGTTTAAAAGAAGAGCTATGTATTTTGTTTTTCTACTTTCATTCCTTTCATCACATTTCATTCAGTTTACAATACCATGAGTGCACGGTTGCTTTGTTGAAAATGTGTCAATTCATTTTTTTATTAACATCAAATATAGGTCGTTAACTGGAAATTTATATTCTTGGATTGTTTAAAATACAGTCGTAAATTGCAAAATTAGCTGGAAATAAAATGTTTGACGACATTATCAATACATGGAGACCATATGAATTGGGAGTGAAATACAAACCACATGGTTTCACGCTTGAATTTATGTTCAAATACAGCCGGAATCACTGCTGCCACACGGCGCTAATCCTGTCAGTTTAATGGGTGCTCTCTGGCTGTAACTGAGTAAAGAGTTTGGCATGTGCTGTCAATGAGACTTTTTTTCTCAGGAGGATCCAGTGGAACATATTCAAAGAGATAAACAAAACAAAAAAAAACACGAAATAATTTCAGACATGTTTTGAATCATATGAGTCTTGTAATTATATTTTTATGGAATATAATGTGCTATTTTTTATTGTATATTGTATAGATATCGTTTCAAAGTGTCCCAGGCGGGTTTGAACATATCTTAAACTGTTGTTGGTGTTTATTTATATATGTATTCTTTACTGTAGATTATTTTGACTATTCCTTATTGGTGTGTGTGAGACGCCAATGGATGAAATAGCAGCTGTTAAAGAACTATGCATGTTTATATTCAAACTTCTCCTGTCAGCAGGTTGACCTACATCATGCCAAAGTGAACACTGAATTACAATATTAGCATTCTCATGACCCCACACTGTTCAGTAATACTACTACTAAGAGTGGCAATGGCAAAGGCAGTGTGCTCCCAGATTTTGTATTTCTGTTGGAGAGGGGGCAAGAGGTTGGCGTCAACTGAAAGGAGGTTGTGGGTGGGGTAGCGTGGGCGAGTTCAGTCAGGTAGGGCCGGGGCCAGATGATGGGGGGCTCTGGAGGTTGTGCGGAAGAAATTGAAGTTGATTCTTTGGCATCAACAGTCAGTGAAGTTTATGGAGGATAGGAATGATGTGGTCACGGTATTGCTTCGCAGGTTGGCAGCAGAGTGTTGAATGTGCTGCCATTTATTGATAGGAAAGTGCAGAAACGGCAGTTGTGGTCGTCCAGGTGGGAGGTGATGAAGTTGCGGACGAGGATTTCAACAGCTGATGACGGTGAGAGGGTTCGATGGAGACAGGTAATGTTCCAGAGGTGTTACAAAACAGATTTGTGGATATGTTTTATGTAATTTTCAAAGAAAAGCGTTTGTTGCAACACTATGGTATGATTAGAGATGTTATTACGGAGGTGATACGAGGTGGGGGTGTGAAGAATTCAGTCCCTTTCCTCTCTGTTGTTGACAACTTCACATCACATATTGACCAACCTTGATGACAGCATGAGCTTCTTGGTCTTTAATGAATGTGAAGAGTTTGATTTACACTTCTGAAATAACAAATTTGCTTCAATTACCCCTGGGAGTTCTACCAATATCTTATTTTATCTTAAATAAAAGCACCCATTGAAATTATTAGTAATGAGAAAATATCAGTCATAGAAATGATTTCTGACAATAGGGCCATCCCTGTTTCCTATTTTTGAATTTAGAGACAGTCATGTACATGCGCGAGAGCAGAGGAACATATACCGTCCTCTTTGCTTCGGCCGACGAATGATTGGTCTTGTGGGATTTGCTGTGGCTTTTATCGATCTGAACTCACATGTTTGACTTATGGGCTTGAGAATGTTGAAAGGTGAATGCTGTAATTCACCCACTCAAGCGATGAGTTCATGTGTGTTCTTTATGCTGGGATCTCGAGGCAGAATTCATTCCGAATTAACCGGAGATTTCAACGAAAAACAAATACTGTACACTTGCGGTTTCATGGCCAGACAAATATTTCATTCAATATAAACACATACCGATTTATGACCGGCACGAGTTACGACCACCCGTACTTACGACCGCAGCGTACGACAATTTTCTCCAGCATGACAGCATGACAGCATGACAGCATGACAGCATGACAGCATCTCACTCGCACAGCAATCGGGGGGCGTCGGTGGGTGTTGGCGCTCGAGCGGGTGTGATCGCCACGACGCAAATGCTGCGTCGGGCTCACGGTCGGTGGCGCCGACTCTTTGAGACAGTTCGTTCTGCTGCGCAGCAAGATGGCGGGTTGGATGGTTGGGCGAGTCGGTGTTGCATACGGCCCCTGGGTCGGGCCGCACGTCGGCGCGAGGTACGGCCGGGGAGAGGGAAACCGGTAGAACTTTTTTGCTTCGGCGTTCACCTCAGTCCGAGCGTGTGTGTTGGGTGACCTCTTCTGGCTTCTCCAGAAGGCCAACAACTATCTATCATCTATGCTGTATGTCATGCATATGAGCATATTTAACAATAAAGCTGACTTTGACTTTGACAACCACTACTCCAGGATGATGATCAGGTTTGAGTGTCCCCCTCCACTTGCCACAAAAACCACATAGCTTGTTATGGTTCTCTATTTCCCCAAAAATCTGCATGGCTGGACCAAGTGGGAATGTCGCTACCGACCCCCTTGCCTCAACTCAACTCCCCACCCCCGTCCAGCGTTGAGTTATGAGTAAACAAGGTTGGCTTGACATTCCCAGTTAAGGAAACAACTTCCCGTCTGTTGTTAGACAACCTTTGTACCCCAGACACATTGATTGAAATAAAATGCAGCGCTTTTCTCTGTGCAATGGCCACCAAGGGGCCGCTTTTGTGTGTCACCATCACATTGTCAAGTGTCCTGTTAAAAATAATAATGGTCCTAAAATTGTTGTGATGCGTCAAAGCTATGAGCTGGAAACTAAACACTGAAGAGGATTGTGGTATTTTCCTGTGAGAGAGTGTGAGAAGCCTCAGCAGACACTCAAGATAAGATCTTTATGAGTCAGTCAATAATACTTCTGGAGGGGCTGTATCCTGAGGTTGTTCTGCATATCAAGCGATAATCACTTGTGCGACCATGATGGAAACACACATGGAAATATATGACAAATGTGATGATGAAGAAAGCCCAAATTATAAATTATGTCTTTTCAAGTAAGAAATATATTCAGAAATTACAAGGTGTTTGGGGCCCAACCAAGCACACCACACTAAGGCTCCAATGGAATTGAGTGATATACCTTCAAAAGTAAAGGCAGCAAGAAACCATAAACAAAGAAGCACCCTGACGTCAAAACGAAATGTGTATGAGTATTTGTATTTTTTGACATAGCATGTACTGTGCACAAAGCGGAGGCGGGCACGTGTGCCTGCATGCAGGAAAGTATTGTTCTGAGAATGCTAAAAATAAAGCAATGAGTTCACCTTTTAATTAAGCAAATAGGACACTTCATTATGTAGTGAGGGTGCTCTCAAATGACAAATGTTCGGCAGTAAAGTCAAATATCCACACGACTGATAATAAACATTACATGAATATTAATTACAATAACTGTTCAATGTTAAATTGGCATTATATTACCACTCCATGAATTTACGTGATTGTCGCCTGTAAAATAATGTAGTAGTACACTCGATTTGACTTATGGCAAGTGAGTGTGCAATCTGTACCCATTCAGTGACGGTGTGGATGTGGGTGTGCACAGCGACTGACTGGCGACCGTTTCAAGGTGGAGTCCGCTTTTCGGTCAAAGTGAGTTGCGATAGGTGCCAGCCAATCCCCACCCAACCCACGTGACTCTGTTAAGGATAAGCAGTGATGAAAGAGGACCGAAGGATGAATGGATGTTTTACGGCATGCTAAACTAATAGACCCAAATGTCATTAAACCACCACACATTCTATAGCTATGCCTCACATTGTGGGATGATTTACAAAATACAGTAAAGTCACGTTATATCGATATCGGATATATCGATAGTCCCGGTTATATCGATACTATTTCTATGCACGCACGGAGAAAATTACATGCAAATAGGGTCGGATATATCGATAGTCCCGGTTATATCGATATTTTTTCGGACTCCCTTGAATATCGATATAACGAGACTTTACTGTATATGTTAAAGACGATTCCCACACAATTGACACATTTTTGCATGTGGGTAGAGCAATAAAATAAACATGTGTGAGGCTGTTTGCATGTGGAGGAAATAAAAACTAACCAAAAAATTTATATTCTACCACAATTGTGATGGACCATCCGCAGGGCTATACAATAATAACAACAACATAAGATGTGTCTTAATGTCGTTAAAAATATTATATGGGTCATCACTAGGATTTTTTTTCCTTCCCTCTGACTATATCATTCTTTTCCCTTTCTAAAACTGCATACGCTGTATCGTCTTTTGAGTTATTAAAGTGTCTCTGTTGACTAGCTCCTTATATCAACGAAGTATGAAATTGGCCACACACTGCTAGAAATCCCATTATTCCTTTGAAATGAGACGTAATGCCTTGTAAGATGCATTGTACATATAATCATCATGAGCAGTGGATAATTCGGAGAATCACAAAAGCAACAGCCCGCGCGATGGCTTCCAATGAGCATTTATCATCAGCATTGCTACTATGACGGTGATGTGTTCTTTTTTTCTGCCTTTCAGTTACATATATCAAATAAGCTTTTTATATATTTTTAAACTTTGCATGATATACAGTTCTTTTTATGAAACCTTTTGTGGAGTTGTACATTTCAGTCTCCTGAGATTTATTTGTGGATAGAATACTGTGGTGTATTAACCTCAACAGTTATATACAGGTTGTTTGGACGCATAGACTTGCCCTACCTTGCATTTGTCATCTACTGCGCATGTGCGTAAATGTTCTCACTCTTCCCATGTCGGCTGATGCAACAAGTCACGGTCAATACAGATTACCAATGATAATGCGTGTGTCTGCTTCGACACACAAAACTCCACAAATACTTTGTTTTAACTTTTGATCCCCCCTACCCCTTTCAATTTTACTACTGTAGATTGCAAAATTCCCCATCTTGGGACTATGAAAGGCTTTCTGATTCATGATATCAATATGGAATTAGAATACCGAACACATAAAATGAGCGTGCCTTAATGCAACTGTATGGCCAAGATGAATTCAATGCATTTTTTGTGCAAAGCAAACAAAAATAATAAGTGATCGGCCTTGCCATGTCACATTATTTCAATTGCAGAAATTGAGAAAACCTATGCTTTCATAGTTTTTTTCAGTTTCCCAACATCAACCAAAACATAGTGATAGCATGTTGTTTTCAAATGCTAATAAACAGTTTTCCGAGACATGGACCAGACAAGATATGACATGATCTCTTGTATTTTATTCTTGTACATGTTTGACCTACTTTTTCACGCAACTCATACCCATATGTCCCCTTAGGTAACTTAATTGAATTGTTGTCTAATATTTGCACTGTTGCCAAGTGCGCTTATTATTTTTTGGAGGGTATTTGCATCTGAGTAATTTAAAAATACAGTCTGATTGTTCAGAAAAAAAGTGGGAGAAACTCTTCTACTCAAAATACAGAGGACTGTTTCCTGTAGCTGCACTGACAGACCACAAAATGCTGACACCGCTTTTATAGACAAATGTTGACCTCCGCAGTTAACGGTCACACGGTCATACACAATGATATAAATTGTCATAAAAATTATCCTCATATATTTCACCGGCACCTGTGTATGGAAAATATCATTGCACTTGTGTAGGGTAGCAAAAAAGGTTAATATGTCTTTGGAATTGATTACCACGAATGTGCATGAACTGAAAGTATTTCATTGCTGCAAATTGTTTTACTGACACAATAATGACAACAATACTTTTCACCTTTTGTAGAGGATTGTAATCCCCATTAAGATCTAACTCATTAGCTTCACTGCCTGGTTTTATCTTACTGGACACTTGTATAGAGTTATTGTACTCAAATGTACAGTATTTGCAACATTTAATTAACATATACTTTTTCACTGTTCCAGAAATTGCCATCTATATTCATATAATAGAACACAGTTCACGCCCACTGTCCATTTTATTTTTCTCAGTTCTAGCCAAAATGTGACTGTATGCCAAACTCACAGAGAAGTTGTGGCATTATTTGCTCTTTCACTTCTCTTTGCATGTATGGAGAGTGCTTGTTTTACTTCCTGCCCTTATTTGTTTCCTGCTCTGTGATTAACCTGACTGACTGTTGACTTCATTCTTGACAAAAAAAAATACTCTTGTGTCACAGTACACTGATGGCTTGCAGGTTAAGATGCTGTCATGAGGATGATCGTCTCGACATGGTATCACAGTGATCTCTGTATAATATAGTATTGGTGACAGAATATGACAAGGTATGATTGCGAGCTGCCTCTCCTGAAGAATAAGTAGCAGGCATAGTATTTTTCCCCATTGTACTCAACGTGTTCAGGCATCTACAATAATACGAGTGGTTATAAGTCAAGCATAGAAATGTGTTTATCACAGCAAACATTTGCAGTGAAGGCAAAAATGCCATGCATTAAAAGTAGTACAATGCATCACCAAACCTATAAGACCACTCTGTCGAGTGGCAGCAGCAATCCATTAGAAATATGCATCTCTTGTGATTTGTCTTTTCAATGGGCCGCTGCAGCCAATGATTCACACCTCTGTCTGCCATTCTGATCAAACAAAGCAAGAGCTCCTACTTAAAATTGGTGATGTTTCTTTCACGGCACACCCAGCAAAGACGTGCTCTTGAAGTCTGCGGTCTTTAAAACGGTGAAGGTTTCATACATCAGTGCAGATTGGAATCACGGCAACAATTTCCCATTTTACTTGACGGGAATTTCCTGCGGATGATTAAGGGACTATGATAGAATGTTAATGTCAGGACAGGATGCTGTGCTGAATGACAGAGTAGACGTGTGGGGGGGCTTTGGAACACCATTGAAAAGACTGCCACTGTGACACTTTGTGTTGCTTTGTGGCCGTTACAATTTCCACTTGTGACTGTTATGCCTCTTCAGTGTGTTATTTTTCTCTTGTGTGGGATATTCTACAAGTTATTTAGATGGTCCATGATGACCAAGATCTGGAAGAACACTGTTCCACAAGTGACACAAGTAAGCAATAAACACAACTCTGTTTAGTAAAAGATGGCCACCACACGTCAACAATAATGAGTGAGGAACAGAACGTACACGAAGAGCACATTTGAAGGTTTTTACAACCCTGAGACCTTTTGTACACACTGGGACCACATTAAACTTGGAACGTGTGACTCAACCTTTGCAATGCAATTTTCCTTTGAACAGTTTTGCTTGAAATCAGTGCACATTTAACATTTCTTTCATGACCATTTATGGCCAGGCGCGAGACTGCATCTTGCCTATTGTCTCAATACCCTTGAGAAATCTCATTTGACTTTGGTTAACAGGCAGGGCACAACCCTCTGTTTCAAAACAACTGATGAGCATAGTCCATATAAGACGAGGCAATAGCTCCAGTGAGAGACAAACAGCTTGATTAATCACATTGTCTGCAAAAACTGAAGCAACAAAAAATGGACCACCCTAACAACTTGGCTGCACACCTCGAAATTCTGTCGAGAAAAGGTTTTCAACAGAATTGGATACAAAATGGTAGCATTGGCTGAGTCCAGCTTTCACTGGAAACAAATCCAATTGACTGCTCAACACGGGTTGTACTACGAGGAATCCTGTAACCCAGTCCTGAAGCACCCCACTCCAAGACTCCAGACTGGTACCCAAATTCCCATGTCGCCATGAGGACCCTGCTGAGGGTGTGGCACATTTCAAGCATCCTTGGCCCAAAAAAGAGAACAGTGATTTAGCAAAGGGTGACTGTATTTAAGGGGTGCTCTCTTGGGCAGGAAATTGATAGCATTTTTTTTTTGTCCAAAATGCCTGAGAGGGAGTGACATCCTCCCAACCTCTCTTACCATGCGCCACGTCATCATTGTGGCATTATAATACCGTCAGTCCAGTCCAGCCGTCATCGATGGACCACTCCATAATCAGGACAATAGGGTCTGACACCACCAACTCTGGACAGTAGGGACATATATATATATATATATATATATATATATATATATATATATATATATATATATATATATATATATATATATATATATATATACCCTATATATATATATATATATATATATAGGGCCAGAGCTACCAGCAAATTTTAGTCCGCTGATGAAGCCTCTTGGATAAGAAGCGAAATGTCCGACACCTTCAAAAAAGTACAGATGACGGATGAAGAAACCTTTTCATCAAGCAGGATGTACCACATTGGATACATTCAAATGATTAATTTGTTATTCTCAAACAATTGTTGGGCTAAAAAAATCACACAGCCTAATGAAGGATGAGTTAATTCTCATGAATACCCGTTCTATTGAGATAAACTACGACATCATGATCTTTAATTTTGTTTGTACGATTTCAATTGATTATTTGGTCATATTAAACTGGAGAAGGAAAACAAATGGCAGCCATATTAACAGTTTGTGCAGAGGTGCTGCTTCCTCCCTTTCAGTTGATGAACGCAAGACTGAGATCTTTTAGTCTGATAGGTCAATATGGGTCATTTCCAGTGTAAAACTGTTTTGTTTGTGCAGAGCGGTGACGGTCTAAAAAGCAGACATGGAAAATATAGATGCCTATTACAAAGTGCACAAACAGAGAGTTGACAGGCAAAATGGGAAACAACAAACACTTCCATTATGCTCGACCCAGAAAGCATGAAGACACATAAATAGTCAAAGTCAAAGTCAAAGTCAGCTTTATTGTCAAATATGCTAATATGCATGACATACAGCACAGATGAAATTAATGTCCTCTGGGACCCAGCGTGCAAGACATGCAAGGCACTTATAATGTGGCTAAAAAAGACATACAATTGACAACAGACAATACATGTAATTTCTGTATGTAAAGTGAGGTAGTGTCGTATGGAAAGTGAGGTAGTGACGTATGTAAAGTGAGGTAGTGACATATGTAAAGTGAGGAAGTGACGTACATAAAGTGACGTAATGTCGTAATTGCAAAACAAACAACTAGAAAGGGTTGAAGTGAGGTCTTGTCTAATGAGAAATAACAAAAAAAATAGAGTTCAGGATGATCGTACAGCATGTAGCGTGTACTCAGAGTTCGGTGAGTGTGGCAGTGGGAAGGGGCAGGCTGGGCAGGGCTGGGAGGGAGTTGAGTCTCCGGACTGCCTGGTGGCAGAAACTGTCCTTGAGCCTACTGGTCTTGGCTCGGAGACTCTGCAGTCTCCGACCCGATGGCAGCAGGCTGAAGAGGCTGTGGGAGGGCTGGGTGGGATCGCCAGCGATCCGGATGGCTCTGCGGGTGAGGCGGGTGTTGTAGATGTCCTGAAGGGGGGGGGAGAGAGACACCGATGATCTTCTCAGCTGTCCTCACGATGCGCTGCAGAGTCTTACGGCAGGACACGGTGCAGGCGCCGTACCACACAGTGATACAGCTGGTCAGGATGCTCTCTATGGTACCGCGGTAGAAGGAGGTCGTGATGGGGGTCGGGGCTCCAACTCTTTTGAGCTTGCGGAGGAAGTACAGGCGCTGGTGGGCTCTCTTGGCCATTGATGCCGTGTTGTGGCTCCAGGACAGGTCATCGGATATGTGCACTCCCAGGAACTTGGTGCTGCTCACTCTCTCCACTGCAGCACCGTCGATGGTTAGTGGAGCATGCTGGGGGCGCACTCTCCTGAAGTCCACAACAATCTCCTTCGTCTTCTCCACATTCAGACGGAGACAGATAAATAGTTAATCCAATTAACAATGTGTGCACCTGTGTCAAAGCATTTCGATATCTGTCCAGGTGCTGTATAATTGTGACCGCATTGGTGATTTTATTTGTGGACCTCCCTTGTTTCCTTATTCTTAACTCCATGTAATGCTGTCGTCTCATAGAAAACGTGTACAAAATCTTTGTGATTGTTGCGACGAATATGTAGCACTATAAATGTTCAGAGGTGGCAAGAGTAATCACACTCTTTACTTAAGCAAAATAGGCTATTTTAAAAGTACCAATTCAAGTTTCCTCACTTGACATGTGCTCACACAGAGAATGATCAAATGAGCTAGTATGGCTCAACGTTTATGCCATCCCTAAAATGGGTTCCCATAGCTTTGCTCATGTTAAGAAGTCTTTAACAAAAAAACGTGACATTAGGTAATGATTATAACCAATGGAAAAACTATATTTCACTTCAATGTGTCTTTTTTTGAACACCGAACAGGAATTTTTGAACATCGGACTCTCTGAGTCTTCGTCTGAAACAAACAGTCAAGACAGCTTATTTTCCAACTATCATTCTTAGAGCCAACAACATCAATCAGATCTTTGAAATGAGGTGATAGATGGGGAATATCTTGTTTCTCAGAATCTTTTCCCATCATCATGTATAATGGTTCCCTGAAGGTGGGAGTAAGATTTATTTTCAGTACTGGAATTTCATCTTTTGTTATTTGCTTGCGACAGCTCGATTCATAATCACCATTCTTCGTTGTCTTTGGTGCATATAAATAAGTCCTCAACTCTTGCCTGCACTGCTTCTCGGATGCACCACAGTGACCTGGGCTCTTGCTGCTGCTGCTGCTGCTGGAGGTTGAAGATGTGTTTGCAGAAGGAAGCTGGTTTTATCCTGGTTTGAACTACACTTGTATACCCAATGCTCCCTGAGAAATGTTTGCTGCCGCACGTTGGTTCACAATGATCAGTGCAGCCCTTGGAATGCTTGCTTTGGAGACTGCTCCCAGTTGACCATGGTTTCCTCACTGCCGTATGACTTTTGGAACCAGCGGTCATGTATTTCATTGTCTTGTGGAAAGCTGAAGAAACCTTTGCCACTCCCTTCACCATTAGTGTTACCAACTGCCACGCAATGAATGATAAGTGCTAATCGTGTGGTGAGCAACTGAACACGAAGAGCACACAACTGCAAGCCACAGGACCACTAATTTGTTTGGCTCCTGTGACATCACAACTCTGGAAATACCCAAAGATGAGACCGCTTCAGATTCAAATTGCAGAGGACATATTCTGATTTGTATTGTGTGATGAAATTGTTCTTTTTTTTCATGACAGTCATGCATTGTAAAGGGGCTCTCGATGTCTTAAGAAAAACCTTTCAGTCTTTGTTCTTGGTTCTTAAAACACCAGTATTGGTTTAAAACAGACTATGGCTAATTATACTATGTATTTGCATAATCGAGAATTAAATGACACGATCGGGTTTTATGCAACTGGGTGTCTGGATGTATTTTGTTCTAGTTTTTGGACAATGGCAGCCTTTTTGACATTGTACACTGGAAAAGAAAACAAAACATATTTTGGATTTCCTTATACACATCCATACAGTTGCACATGATTAAAGTGTGGTAAACAGACTTACTTTTCTTCAGTGTTTTCCTGAAACAGAAACAAATACGTACAATATGTGTTTTTTTAATATATAATACTAGAACTAATTCTTAACCTTTATTTTCCAAAATGTACATCTCGGGAAAAATGGGGACAGAACAGTCATTAGTGGGATGAATTTGTTTGCTTTTTAAGGAAATGATGATACCTAATTCAAACCTTGCCACAGGGAGTTTGTGTTTGTTTTTGTTTTGATTTCTGCATTTCGCTTTGAGGTCTTTTTTTCTGCAGCCAAGAGACACAGTGTTCAGCACTGAACAGAGGAAGAAGCAAATTGAGATTGCATAACCGCTTAGTAACCTAAAATGAGATCTGTTTTATTTTATTTCTTGGCTGTCACCTATTCAGGAGAATCTGAAGTCAACCTTCAGGAAAATAAGTTACAATAATTAGTTTATTTTTATTCGGTGTGCTGCCTGTCAATGTGAGTCCAACAGATGTGCTTTGCATTTAAATGTGCGGAGTTCTCCTAGAATAAATATTCAACTGGCAGCCTGTTGCAAACCAAGAACAAAGCACAATATTGCAATGACCTCACTTTTACCATTTGAAATCAATGGCTGACTAACCATCCACTCACCATCAGTGTGTTTTCAGCGCTTCATTGAAACTTGTAGTGAGGAAAACATTTTATCAGTAGCCCTCATTTATTATTATTTATTCGGACAACATTATGGACGGATATAAAATTCAAACGATACCAATCAGGACAACGTGTGAGAATGCGTGGCAGGCTACCCAATGCCCTAGTTTGCATATTGTCTTTGCGCCAGCGTGGGTTTTCTTCGCGTACTCAGGTTTCCTCCCACATTCAAAAAACACTCATGTTCGGTTAATGGAACACTCTAAATTGCCCCTACTTCTGATTGTGAGCACGAACGGTTGTCGGTGTCCATACCTTTACATGTTGTGCCAGTATAAGCCCTTTAACAGGACAAGGAAACTCCCGCTCTCTTAAAAGTGTCAAACGAAACACAACATTTGAAATGTCCTTTAAATGTGTCCAAGGAAATGTATGCAGGGGCACAGAGTGATTTGCCATCAAGATCTAACATGCAACATGTGCAACCTGCTGTTTCATATATATATATATATATATATATCATTGTTGGTTCCAGCCCAATTCCCCTTTGTAATGACTGACGTGAGAGTCAGTAAAGTGCCACAAGGCATCCAGACTTTCCAAAATGCAAAATAAAAAGAGAAGTGGTGGCTTCCCTTTTCCCAGTTCCTTTTAGCTCATCTAGTAAGTCCCATCACAATGTCGATTTCTTGCCAAATATTCTCATTGTGATTTCTATTGTAAATGACATGGAGTCCACATTGTTGTATATAAACATTCAACTCAACATCTTGGGTCTTCCATTTCTGGGGTCAAGCAAAACAAAATGACCAGCCCTTATTTGGATATGCTTTACACTTCAGCGTAAGACTAAGGGTAACTAGCCAAAACTTGGAAAAATCTGAATCTGATTGTGTGGCCTGAGCATTTTCTGAGCAGATCGCGTGGGAGAAAAAATTCTATCGCATACCCGACAACACAAGATCATAAATGAGCAGAATCTATTGCTCAATTATACAACATCAGGACTTTGCTGATTTTGGTTGGCAGTAGGGAATGACTCAAACTCTGACAGTGTATGTACCAAGCTGTTCAGATAAAGCTCTATGCTCGCTTTTCATCTACAACGTACCTGGAGCTGATATAAGTTCGCTAAACACGCCTCTTGGATGAGAAGCGAAACTTCCAACACCTTCAAAGAAGTACAGATGACGGCTGGAGAAACCTTTTCATCGATGGACCACTCCTGTATGACTGAGAGCTTACACAGACGTATAGCCTGTTTATTGTTCTTTTAGTGTTTCGAAATGTTGAACCAATATTTTAACATATCTTGCATCATTTAAAATATTTCTCAAGTAACAAAGCAGCATTGTGTTGGCATTCTTCCAGCGAGCCGAGTGGTGATCCAAGTTCTGCTCTTGCCCAAAGTCAACTGGAAAGATTTTCTACAAAATACAGGGGTGTGTCATTTCACCCAAAAGATCAGTTGTGAGATCAAAGAAAGCCTGCTTAGCAAGATCTGTTCAAGTACAAACCAAGAGTGTGAAACAGATGACATATTCCAGTCTAAATAAGTACCCCAAATCAAAGAGAAGTACAGATGACGGCTGAAGAAACCTTTTCATCGATGGACCACTCCTGTACGACTGAGAGCTTGCACAGACGTACCCCAACTCAAGTGAAAAGGAACTGTTTCAGAAGATTATTCAACATTTTTCTCCATGGCAGAAATCTGTCAGTCAGTGTTTTGAGAGGGACAAGTGGTGCCTTGTGCACAAATGATAGTTTCGTCATGTGGCTGGAGGTGTTTTACAGCTGCTAGACGCCACTCAGTTGATGTTTGGAAGTGTCATGTTCCATGCTGGCTCCTGATCAACTTTCAGGCGTCTCGGACAGTTAGCAAGGCCTCTGGCACAATCTGCAGTTGACCACAACGCTAGAGTGTAGGCGAAAGCTTTTGGAGTTTCATAACAACCTAAAAAAATCAGGGCCATCAAAATCGGCTCCTCAGCCCCGACATTTACAGTCCTGCATATTTTGTTCATTCACCAGGTGTCTTGTTTGTTAGAATGTCCTTCTGTCACATACTGAGGCTAACGGCATACATTTTCAGTGCCAAAACACCATAACTGCATGCCTTGAGTCTGACCCCACTTATTATAAACAACTTTGAGTGTATAGCAGGGGTCACCAACGCCGGTGCTTGAGGGCCCCTATCCTCTTATGATTTTGATGTATTCCTCCTCCAATACGTGTGTGCTGACCATGTGTCTGATGCATCTTTGGCATCCAGCAGCTTGCTCTTTGGCTGTCGGTGTTCATGGTAGTCGTGAACCTAGTTAGCCCCGCATAAACACTCTGGTAAATTCGGCACTTGTAGCAAATTTCTCTCCCTATGAAGTTAGTGTGTTGATTAAAAACAGTTTATATTTCTAAAAATGTAAGATCCATATATAATGATGCTACTAAATGACAGGTTGTTGCTACTCTCATAGCTTGTATATACTCTGATTTCTTCCCTGCAGTTTCTTGTTGTTTTTTTGTGTCACTATTGCAAAAGTGTGACAAAGTGCACAGTGTGTTGCATTTTTTATTGGAAAAAATGAAAGCAGGCATTTTCTCTCATATCCACATAAAAAAAATCCTTAACAGCAGCTTCAGTTTCGTGCATGCAACACACACACATGACTCAAGGAGCATAATGTCCTTTTTCGGGATTCCTTTTAAATGGCTTAAACAGATGAAAAATCACTTCAAATCAGTTTTTTTTATGACGCACACCTTTGTTCTCTAAATTGGGGGCTTCAGTAACATGTTTGACTGGGGGGGAGCATCATCCCGGGTCCTCGATCACTCTGTGGTCAACAATTTCCACTTCATCCTTAATCCCATATGCGTCTCTTAAACTGAGCATTTGGGAGCTGTGGGGGGAGATTTGTGGTGTATGTTGTTTGTATATATGTGTTGTAATTCCATTTCCATGTTTTTCAGTTAACGTGGTGACTCTTAGTGGTTAGATTCTGTTGCTGCTCACCTGCTGGTAATTGTAATCGTGGGTTTTGTATGCCCAAGTGTGGTTCAAGCTCTACATTACCTGGAGACTGTATTTGAATGGGATATTTTGCAAACTCAATCACATTCACATGCAAAGGAATTCCTTTTGAGATAAAAACTTCTTCAGATTATTTTTGATGAATTTGCTGGTTTTTAACATGTCATTTGGACATTTCGTTGTGAAATTGCACACGCATAACTGATTGTTTCAAAGAATCGTGTCCAGTAACGATTACAAATATTTGTCTGTTTGTTTGTTTGTTTGTTTGTTTGTTTGTTTGTTTGTTTGTTTGTTTGTTTGTTTTTGTCATCTTTACCTATATGTACTTTTTTATTTTAATACACTTGTGATTTTAGAGTTACTGAAAGTAATTTCAGTACTTCATAGAAAGCCAGTGTTCACACATAATGAGCGAAGACTCCCTGCCTGATGGAGAATGTCCATACTGTGACATATGAAACAAATTGTACAGCACTTGAGGCTTTTGAAAGTAAACACCCTGATGAAGTTTATTTGAAAGGAGTCTCTTATTTTCACGCATACACAACCAACATCTCACTCCTGGGGAAAATCTTACTCAGTTTGCTTGCTTGCAGCTGTGCATTGGTTTACTATGTCAAAACCTGCAGGGAAGTACAGTTCATGATGTTGCTTATGCTAATTTTGTTGTTAAAAACTATTCAACTTAACTGGAGTGACATTTAATTGGCAGACTAGTAAGACCAGCAAGTAGCCTTTTCATCAAACACACAAGGTCAGTCTTTTTTATTTTTATGAGAACAAGGATTAGAATGGAGAAAGCCGCTCAAATAAATCAGCTGCTATTGATACAGCTGCTACTCATCATTCCGACTCTTTGCCAACACTTCTTCCACATAACATTGGACAAAGCGGGAAACAGTGAAAATTACAAAATGAAGACCAGGTACCTAAGGAAACAGGTTTTTAATTGTGTTTTAATTTCCAATGATTTCTGTTTTCCTGCATCCATCTGTCAATATGTCAAATGCATGAGGTATCAAAAATTGGGAGAGCAGTTGGAATAGCCCACGATGCAATAGTCAGGTAAAGTTGATTGGCAGAAGCATTGATTGGACTGCCGAGGTAACTGAGGTAAATGCGCAAAAAGATCAAGAATGTGACGACTCACATAGAAGACTGATAAGAGCAAAAGTTTGCCTCATTAACCGGGAGTCTGTGGAATGACACAATACTGTGATGCAGCATTGTAAGATCTTCCCACAAAGTGTCAAGATGAAACCCAGATGCAAAATATGATTGTCGTCATATCCATCAATCGTTCCATTTTATACAAGATTTGTTAGATGGTCAGATGTGAACTGAAACCTATCCGAACTGAATGTCAGACATTGTACACAGTGGACTGGTCAACAGCGATATATAGTATTAACATCACATTCAGAATTTTATTCATACCAGAGTTTACGGTTCTAAGATTCAGCGAAGAATTAAAATTTCGTTTTTGAACACTTGTCACCTAATAATATTCCTGACCTGACTCGGGTCGCCATTAAAATGCATACAGTTACTTGAGCACAAAAACACACTATCTATTGATATCATGCTGAATTGAACGGATCGCTTTGTTAAATATACCAATTCATTGTCTTTTAGAATGTTTTAGAAAAGTTGGAGTTCGCACTGTTGGCGGTTCCAAGTCAATCGGTATATTTTTTTTAAAGGAAAGTGGAATTTTTCAAGTTGAGAATGTTGTATCAAGCACATTTAGTAACACACATGTAAAGTGTAAGTGCACAATGTTGAAAATTTACAGTTAGCCGTAAACATGCACTCAACAAAACAAGAGATATCTGTCAGGGTGACTGCTTAAGAGCTTCTTTTAAGAAACCGATTGACTGCATCAAACCAATATTATCAAATGATATTCATTCATCATGAGGAAGGGTAAATAGTAAGCCTGGAATATATTTTCATGGCGATACAGCTGTAAGCTGTATATGTTATCTTTTTAAGGACGCTATATGGTGCAGTGAATAATTTATAAGTGTTTCAAGCTCACGGTCACAGAGGCATTGAGTGAGATCATGCGCCATGATAAGTTACAATGTGAAGAAAAATGATCAACTGGCTACTATACAAATGCAACACTATCTCATAAGACACCGACTGCTTATTTGAAAAATAACGACTGGGGACATTTTTCATGCAAATCAAGATGAAACAGATTATTGTCAAGTTTACTCAAGCAGAAAGTATTCATAACAAGAAAATGAGAGTGTTTTAATGTTACAGTACATTAGTTCATGATTGGATTAGATTGGATTGGATATGCCTTTATTAGTCTCACAGTGGAGAAATTTACATTTCACAGCAGCAAAGTGATGAAAGGAATGAAAGTAGATAATGATTATTATTATATTATTAGAATGATTTAGCTATAATGGACATAACACATTTAAAAAAAAAGAATAACTCAAAAAAACTTTTAAAGAAGCTAAATCATTTGCAAAACTCACATCACTTCAAGCATGTTTATCTTTGTTCTCATGCCGACTCGTTCCATATTTATGCATACTTGTACATGTCTACTCTTAATTTGGGCATGCCATGAATTTGTGGGAATGTGGGTGTTTGTGTGTTTATTGAATGTGGTTGTTTGTATATTTATTGTTCATTCTCATTCATTGTTCATTGTCAGCATAAAGTAGTACATTCCACAATACACTCATTATATCAATCAACGGTCATTATTCCTGACAGATTGCCACAAGAGGTGCAAGGTTCGATTGCAGCTCACTTGAAGTGACCCATCTAAAATCAACTTCAGGGCTCATATTCTGTGGGCAACTACGTACTGCGGTTTTCTATATCTGCGGGCACCACATCAAGTGCATGCAAGAGATGCTAGAAGACAGGGCACAACACCAAGAGAGATTGCCTTAGGAGGGAAAAAGCACAGCAGCACCACAGCTATCTGTACCTTTGTGTTTGGATGAACAGGCGGAGCACTGACAAAGCCGAACAAATTGACCTCCAGTTGGTTCCAGTAAGTTTGGCAATGTGGTCACAGCCTGGCAAGACGCAGGCCGATTCACATTTGTCATAGAGCTCAAGAGTTGGCGGCTTCACCTCCAGTGTGCTTTTCTTTACACAGATAAAAGCCGAGTACATTTTTGGGATGTGAAAAAAATATATATGGCGGCCGCTTGTAGCATTCCTGAGCATCAAAGTTTTGCTATGGTTCAGTAATGGTTTGGGAAGGTATTTTCTCCTTGGGTACAGATGTTCATCTGCTACCCAGATGCACCCAAATGCCTGTAAATAACTTGAATGAGTTCCTTAGGCTCATTGTCAGATTGTGAGCTACAACTCTGAAGTGCCACCGCTACTTCACACCACACACAGTCCATGAGTGGTATTCTTATCAGGTTCATTCCCAAATCCAAAGGTCAACATGTTCTGGCATGTATGCGAATCTGTTTTTCCTTTCAGTCTTTGTGCCAGGTGGATGGCCAGTGTCTCGCAAACTTCCCATCATTAGTTAGGTTCATAAGTGCTGGAAAGAATTTACTGTCGCCCAAATAGGGGATTTGGATTGGATTGGATTGGATATGCCTTTATTAGTCTCACAGTGGAGAAATTTACATTTGCTAGTCTTCCTTTAATTGTGTTCAGGATATATCCCAATCGATGCTACTTGTAATGTTTGTTGACGTGGAATTGTTAAAGAAAAGACATCACAAACGAGTATTAACATTATAGCCCTACATTGTGAAAGTTATGACCACTTATTAATTAGTCATACTTTTTTATGTTTACATATGATGCACATCGGTAGCCCTGGGCTGCTCGTATTTTTTAAGCCTGTAATAAGCAGCATTTTTCACAGCCCGGTTTTGTTTAGCGAAGTTGTCGGCACTGTTGGACAGTCAGTGCCGACAGACAGAGTTTCTGCCCCGGGATGGAGTAGAGCTTGGATGCGTATTTGGACTTGAAGTCTGCGCTTGGAATTGAAGCGGATTTACATGGGACGGGAGACGTGAACCAAACCATTTTCTTTCAGTCAATTGACGCTATAGTTTCATGTTGAAACTTAGCATGTAGCAGACATGCACATTTTGAGCACGACATATCTCATCCCCCGTTGAAGAGTCACCTTGATTCGCCCCTCTTTCATTGAGAACTGCTTCATATGACTAAGCATGTGCAGGTGTAGCAGTTACGATTGCATGCCTTATGTTATGTTTTGTTTTTATGTATTTTGTTATTTTATAACTGTTCTGTAAAGCATTTTGTTACAAGTGCTGTAAAGGTGCATTATAAATAATTGTATTGTATTGTAATTTATTGTATTGTATTGTATTGTCTTGTATTGTATTGTATTGTATTGTATTGTATTGTATTGTATTGCAAACGTGCACCCATCATCCGAGCAACTTATCCCCACGAGGGCCATCCGTGCGCTTGAGCAGTCTTCGGGCAGTGGTTAGTGTACAACCTTTATCTGGTTGCCAGCTAATCACATACTAGATAATCAACGACCACATACTCGACTTTGGTGCAAAAGTGTGAGCTCAGTTCACACTCAGTGACTGTGTGAATGGTTGTCTGACTCCATATGTGCCCTATGACTGAGTGAAGAGCAGGCCAGGAGGTATGCGACCTTTGGCCCGAATTTAGCTCGAATGGGCTTCAGCCCCCTCTGACCCCGAACAGTACATAAATCAGAATCAGAATCATCTTTATTGCCAAGTATGTAGAACACACAAGGAATTTGTTTCCGGTAGAACACGCTGCACTAGTATCGTTGTTAAAAAAAAAACTGCTAAGTGGCACTATACAGTTCCATTTTGGCTACTGTTGAAAGAGTTAATGGCTTGGGGGAAGAAGCTGTTTAAATGTCTGCTGGATTTGGTGCGCATGGATCGGTAGCGCCTGCCTGAGGGGAGTAGCTGGAAAAGGTGGTGGGCAGGGTGCGGAGGGTCCAGTAGGATTTTCCGCGCCCTAGTTTGGATTCTTGCAGTGTGCAAGTCCTCGAGAGTGGGTAGGGCGGTGCCAATGATTTTTTCCGCCGTCCTAACTGTCCGTTGAAGTCGGATTTTGTCCATTTTTGTGGCGGCCCCGAACCAAACGGTGATGGAAGAACACAGGATGGATTCGATGACAGCCGTGTAGAAATGTTGCAGCACCTCCTGTGGCAGGCCATGCTTCTTTAGCAGCCTCAGGAAGTACATTCTCTGTTGGGCCTTTTTCAGGATAGAGTTGGTGTTGACCTCCCACTTCATGTCCTGGGAGACTGTGATTCCCAGGAACTTGAAGGTCTCAACGGTTGACACCAGGCAGTTGGATAGTGTGAGGGGTAGCTGTGGTGATGGATGTTTCCTGAAGTCCACGATCATCTCAACTGTCTTGAGCGTATTCAGCTCCAGGTTGTGACGGCTGCACCAGAGCTCCAGCTGCTCCACTTGTTGTCGGTACGCAGACTCGTCGCCGTCTTTGATGAGACCGATGACCGTGGTGTCGTCTGCGAACTTTATGAATTTGACAGCTGGGTGCGTTGAGGTGCAGTCGTTCGTGTAGAGAGAGAAGAGCAATGGAGAGAGGACGCATCCCTGCGGGGCTCCAGTGCTCGTGGTTCGTGTTGTGGATGATATATTTCCCAGTCTGACCTGTTGTGTCCGTCCTGTCAGGAAGCTGAGGGTCCACTGGCAGATCGTGGGGGACACACCAAGCTGGAGAAGTTTGGGGGTGAGGAGTTCTGGGATGATGGTATTGACCGCAGAGGTGTAGTCCACAAACAGGATCCGTGCGTAGGTTCCTGTGTTGTCAAGGTGGTCGAGGATGTGGTGCAGTCCAATGTTGACTGCATCCTCCACAGACCTGTTTGCCCGGTAGGCGAACTGAAGAGGATCTAGCAGAGGTCCGGTGATGTTCTTTAGGTGGTTCAGCACGAGGCGTTCAAAGGACTTCATGACCACAGACGTCAGAGCGACAGGTCTATAGTCGTTCAATCCCGAGGGTGCTGGTTTCTTTAGAACTGGGACGATAGTAGACTGTTTGAAGCAGGATGGGACTTCACACTGCTCCAGGGATCTGTTGAAGATTTGTGTGAAGACCGGAGCCAGCTGGTCAGCGCAGACTCTCAGGCAGGAGGGGGACACTCTGTCAGGTCCTGCAGCTTTCTTGATCTTCTGCTGCTTAAAGAGCCGTCTAACGTCCAGTTCGTGGATCTGTAGGGCAGAGGGCGGAGATACGGTAGTTTCTGGTAATGGTGGGCAGACCGGGGAAATGCGGGTGTCCTTTTCAAATCGGCAAAAGTATGTATTTAACTCATCAGCCATACCATTGTTGTACACTGCTTGGGGGGAAGGTAAACGATAATTTGTTATTGCTTTCAGGCCATTCCACACCGATGCAGAGTCGTTAGCGGAGAACTGTTTGTTAAGCCTCTCCGCATAACGTTTCTTTGCGATGTTAATTTCCTTCGTCAGTCTGTTTCGGGCGAGTTTGTAAACTGCTCGATCACCGCTTTTAAATGCGGATTCTTTCTCTTTCCTAAGCTGCCTGAGTTTGGGAGTGAACCATGGCTTGTTGTTGTTGAATGAGCGGAAAGACTTTGTTGGTACACACATGTCCTCACAGAAACTGATGTATGATGTTACAGTGTCTGTGTATTCATCCAATGTGCCCGTTGAAGTTTCAAAGACGCTCCAATCAGTGCAGTCTAAGCATTCTTGTAGCGATAACTTTGCTTCATCTGTCCATGTTTTAACTGTCTTGACTACCGGTTTTACACATTTGAGTTTCTGTTTGTATGTGGGAATTAAGTGGATTAAATAGTGGTCAGAAAGACCCAATGCTGCATGCGCAACAGACCGGTATGCGCCTTTGAGTGCTGTGTAACAATGATCTAGAATGCTTTCTCCTCTGGTAAAACAGTCAATATGCTGCTTATATTTGGGAAGTTCATGGTTTAAACGTGTTTGATTAGTGAATGAAAATGCAGATGGTTATTTTGTTGTCAACTAATTTTAATTCACTGAGAAGTTTTCTCCTGGTATAGTTCATTTAATGAGTTCTGTGAAATAGGATTTCAGGGTTTCCTTAATATTAAAAACCGTGTTTTGTTTTTTGGGACCCATGCCAGAATTCTGTCACAAGTTTTCTTATCTAATCAGAGCATGTTCCATTGTTATTGAATGATCCTACACAGTCAATGTCTCTCTCTTAAACTTTGCTACAATTTCAGTAAGTGTCCAGACACAATCCTCAAGTGAGTGACAGTGGGAGAACAAATTCAAAATAGTCAACCCAGCATATACACAAATATGGTTTATCTTCTCTTTTCTTGGACAAGCATGCACACACACACACACACACACACACACACACACACACACACACACACACACACACACACACACACACACACACACACACACACACACACACACACACACACACACATGCACAAACACACGCACACACACACACACACACATACACACACTCAATTGTGACCATGTGGAAAACTGAATTGATATCATAGTTGTCGAATTTATTCATTTCCAAGTTCTCAGAATCAGAATCAGAATCAGAATACCTTTATTCGTCCCGCAATGGGGAAATTTGAGTGCAACTCCTTTAGTTATTTTTCTGTCTGATTCTTGAGAATTCAATAACAACAATATACTTTAAGAGCATGAAATTTGTAATTTTATTTATTCATGTATTATTTATTTATGTATTTATGTATTTGTTTAATTTACAAAATTATTAATTTCCCCAATGTGGGGACTGTGAAAGGCTTTCTGATTCTGACAAGATTCATTCACACCGGGTTTTCATGAAGATCATTAGGACAACACTGAATGAAGATAGATATTCGATACAAATTATTGTAAGATTAAGTTATGTTGGACAAGCTAATGTTATTGATTTTAAAGCTTTGTAAAGATACAAGATAGGAAGTACTCAGTTCAGTGGGATGAAACACTTTTGTTTCAGTGCGAAACCTATTTTCAAAAAAACAGAATATAAGACCTCGCCGGTGGACAATGTTGTTTATGTCTGGTTCTCATCATTTACACAATGCAGGGGCGTGTGATATAAATCTCGCTCATGTCTCGAATTTATTAGTTTTTATGACTGCACTGGCTTAAAATATACAGTCGTTTTACCTTTAGGTATGACTATGTGTGAGGTGATTTTTTTTCAAAGACGGAAAATGTCTGTTAGGACTGATATTGTGTGCATTTTGTTTCAAGTAAGATTGGAAAAAGAGACGCTGCAGCTCCCGACAACCCTGAACAGTAAGAGCTGGAAAGAAAATGGATGGATGCACTCTCTCTGTTTGTTGCAGTCATTTCATCGGAAACATTTTGCTCACAGGAAAAATATTGCTTGTGATTCTGGGTGTTTGTTTGATGACTACGAGTAAAAATCATCAGCCCTTTTCTATACTACACATCAGTTTGTTGCTCCAAATGATTTCATTGAACCAGAGATCCCAGAAACCAAAACAGTGACCATTCCTGTTTTTGAGATTTCTGGAGGTAATATTACCCCACAAAAGAATATCTATTTTTCAATCAATTTATATACCGGTAACTACTTTTCATAATAAATAGTGAAGCAGATTATTGGTAAACATTTTTTCTTTGATTCACGACTTGCACTTTCTACATCTTTTCTTATTATTTGTTTACTGTTTTATGGTGTAATGTCAAAATTGAAGAGCCAATTTATAGGATACAATGAAAATAACACTTTAGAGAAATATTAGAGTAAAAATTTAACACGATCAAATGTTGGGAAAAATTCCGTTTAATGCTGTTTGTAAAATTAATAAATAATTGAAATAATAACACTACAAAAACATACCCACAATCCCTAAACATTTTAAAGGGCATGTTGTAGTCTCCAAAAATCTATGATTATTCACAGATTTTTTTTTATATTCTGGGACTTGACATGAGACTGTTCCAATGTGTCTTCTATGAATCTAACACAGTGGTTCTTAATCTGGCTTTGCTCAAAATTTTTCTTTTTTTTCACTGAGGAAGGGTTCAGTGAATGGGCATATTTACTGGTTGGGCACCATACAGGGAAGACTCTAGCCAAGATTTGAATCGAAAATCCCACCCACGTGCATCACCATGGACATTTTTTACAATAATTTTATAGCACAATATTTGCTCTGTATTGCATTTAAAATCCATGCATCTCTTTCCTATAGCACTTGTTGTCAGGCTCATCAGTTCTAAATCCGATCTCATTTTCTCATTGTGCGGTGGAGTTATTTGAAAATGGGGTCTTTCATTGAATCACAAATCCCAATCGTGCTCTTATCTCCAAGAAAATGCCCATCAACGAGCAGGCCTTCTGATAGATGAAAATAGCCTGCCCACTCTGTCTAGGCTGAAAATATAATGAACACAGCGAACCTGGCAGCCGGAGGAAGCAGCCCCTGAATACTTTGTTGCGTCCCAGGTTGTTAGTTTCCCATGGCTGTCCATTATTATCAGTACCTTGGAAACACAAAGTAAAGAGGGGTATATAGCTTCTGATGCAGTAGCTTGAGTGACAAAGGTCAGAGAAGTCACACAGCGTGATGGTAAAAGCACTGCCGATTAGGGCCTTTCAAACACTTTCTTCAGGCTGATCACTCTGTTCCTGTATTTTTCAATGGGTAGTGTGTGTGTGTATGTGCTTGCGTGTGTCTATGTGTGTTGTCGCAGGTACAAAGAACAAAGGGTGTCTGTTACTATATACAGTATTTGTGTGTGTTTGTGAGCATTTCTTATGACAGACAACTTTCTGGCCAATATCCCAGGATTCCAAAAGCTATGTTTATTGCAAGTGGAATCACTATTTAAAAAGTAATTGGACTGGGGCTAAAAACCTTTAAGATTCCACTAAAAACAAAGACGCAGTGGGGGAAAGCCTACAAGATCAACTGAAGTGCATCGGAGGCACTTGAAAGGGTTGCCGGTGTATGCTGATTCCAGTTTCACATGTGTTTGAATGTGACTGCGCTGTGATACATTTTTTTCGACCGAAAACAGGTGGGTTAGGCTCCAGCTTGTCCGCAACAACTTGTGAGGATAAACGGATTAAAAAAAAAACATTGCCCAGAGGACAGCCACCCAAAAACATATTTCACAAACACAAACACACACACACACCTTTCAAGATTCCTTCAAATGGTAAGATAAATCAGCTATGTATGTTGTGTTGTGTGTTCATTTCTTCTTACGTGGCAACTGGCAGGAATTCATTTGCACGGTGACCTCGTTCGAAGACGGCCAGCAGATTCCTGCACATTCCTCCGCCGTGCAAGCTATGACACTCGTGTTGAGTTTGAACCCGCTGAGGTCGTATTATCCCGTATGAGCAGTTAGCTCTCTGGCAGTGATAAGTGACTATTGCTGACAGACGCCTCTGAAGCGTCAAATGAACTTCATGCATCTGAATTGGAACGATGGGCAATGCATGCAAATATTCAGCTGCTGTCATCGTGTCATTTTGTGTTCCTTCTGTGTGTAACGCCATCGGCGAAAAGTGTCTTTTGCTCCTCATGCCCGCATTTTTAAAGGCTTCTATTCAGTCAAATGAACATTTGTCATCATGTGGTGTTGCTGAGTTTCAGGCTTACACATAATAAGGTACATTTAAGCAAAGGCTGAGCTGTGAGTGGCCTCAGTTCCAAAACATTCAGGAATGCATGAGTTTTCCAAGAAACGCGAATCATGAACTCATGCCGGGTTTGTGGTGAGCTGTTGGCTTTTCTGTCACTGGCGGTCACCGCACACATATCGTGAATTAAAACCTTATAACCCCGAGTGTCAGTGAGAAGTTGCAGTTCAAACCAGGACAGCATCAAGACAAATTTACTCGGCCCATGTGCCTCTTCCCTTACCACATGGTTGTATTCAAGGGAATGGCTTTAAATCATTTTGTTAATTTAGTTCAGCCTGCACACATTTTGACTTTTACCTGAGATTCAATGAGCAAATCCTCATTTTTTGGTCATGATCCACCATTCGCACATCAACGGTAGCAGTAAAAGAGCACAGGCCTCTCACATGCTTGTAAATGTCTAGTTATGATATCCGAGTGCACATATAAAAAGCCCACAACATGATCCTTCTTCCTTACTTCAAATCAGTGTGTCCCAATGACAAAAATATCAGAGAGGGAAAATATTCTCCCCTTCACAGCTGACAGCATGCCAAAGTCGCACTCACAATCAAAGGTTGTTCGATGCCTGATTTGAGGAGAGTGACATCATTGTTTTATCGACGTAAATAGATCATCAGTCAACACTGTCTGAAGTGTGTATGACCTAGAAAACTATGTGAAGAGCTAGCCGCCTGGAATAGAAAAAGTCTGACTGGTCTCCAAAGTTTCTGATCACTTCAAGTACACAGTAGTGAAGGAAAATAACAAGCATTGAGGCCACTGACCTGGACTCTGCTCTACCAGATGAGCGATGATAATTTCTCGGTTATTTATATAGTCGTACTTGTAATAGTGTGAATAGAGTTGGCAAAATGGGATGCGTTTAAATTTATAAATAGTAATTACAATCAAACAATACAAATCTAAAAGTAATTTAATCATTTCTGTAATGGAAATATCCAAATAAGAAATCAGTAACAGTGGTTGAATGATGAGGGCACAATGATTTTCTTGTTTAATTTTTTTAACAATACATTTTTTTTCCTCTGAAAATAGCTAAACACAATATTGTTTTGTTTTTGTAAATCATCATGAGAATGGTGCTTTGGGACTTCAAGACGCACACCTGCAAAGTGAATATCAGAGTGATTGCATCTTTGATTGAAAAACACGGAACCGGCCTTGACACAGAAAAAAGTGGATGACATTTTAGTCAAGCAAAGTGTTGATTTACAAGTCTCTTTTTGACAAAGTCAAAGCAAAATGTTTCTGTCGTCACAAGGTTTTTGTTTTGCAAATGTATCCTTAACTGTTGTACAATATTGAAAAGATTCATTCATGAATCGTACCCATTGGAAAATTGGAAAAAGGTGGGTATGTGACCCATACATTAAAAAGAAAGAAATAATGAAAATGTGAACATGTAAAAAATAAATATGTTCAAACTAATACACTGTTAGACGAACAAAAACGTGTCAACACCACTACCAAGGTTTTTGTCTTTGTCACTCAAATTCCAGGACCCACAGAATATTGAGTTTTGGACTACATTCAATGCAGCTTAAGAAACCTCTTTCATCAGGAAAAAAACAAGTTTATTCCTAAATTATATGTGTCAGGAGTTATATGAGCTTGAAATGAGGATGACTGTCCAAAATACAATACGATGTACGAATGTACGATCCCTACATATTGGCTTATATTGGGCTTTAACCACAGCTGAAGCTGGAACAAAGTGCTAACATGAAAAAAAGGGAAATGCTGCCCCCTTGTGGAAAGGAAAACACGTTGCCAGAGGCCATTGCCAGAGGTCATGGACAGCGCATTATCGGTACCCAAGCAAGAAAAAGCAAAACCTGAATAACTTCGGGAACTGGGCTTTACTTCATATTTTCAATTCCCGAGTACATTTGTGAATCACAGTGAATGAGTTAAAATTTTGAGACAAATGATAAGAACCTTAAACGTCCCTTGTTAATGTATGATAGACTTTCAATCAACTTGAACCGGGTCTAAATTGTGGCGTAAGTGGTCCAGCACTACTTTGGTGGATTTGATTGTGGACATCTCCAGGCAGCCCGGCAGGCAGATTTCATGCTCCACAGACATGTGTGGTGGATCTCATAATCCATTTATAAATATGACAAGAGCCAGCAGTGCAGTAATTTAGAAATGAATTCATTGAATTTATCATCATTATTTCATTAGTATCGATTTTTTATTTTTTAAGCAGTCATCTATCTAGACCAAGTCGCAGCTACGCAAGGCTAGAAGGTGTTCCGCATGGACGCGAATGACATGAGTAAAAGTGCCCACTTGACAGCAATGATCTGTAATCATCCTGGTCAACTTTACACTTGCATATCTTTATAAACAGGCTTTGCATGTTTCAATCAGATGTGTGGACTCCGGCAAGTTTATTTTTGTTTCCGCAATGTCAAAAATCACATGACTTTTCTGCGCTAAATTTAAAAGGAGATAAGGGGAGACAGTTCATTTAGCCAAGAAGTAGGTCAGTTGCGCTTACTTCCACAACAGCGCAAACGTCCCTTTCTCGATGCGCTGTTGAGCTCTCAGGATGGCAAATCTTGCAATTTCAATGCAATTTCCAAATGGTATGTTTGGAGAAAGGTTTTGGTTCAAATATAAATTGCACGAATGTGTGCACATTTGAATGTTGAAGTTTCATTGTACACAAAGCCATTGACATCATCGCCTCACAGTTTGTGTTTCAACGAGGAGAGGAGCCGGATGTAATTAAGCTGTTTATGGCTGAGTGAAGCTTTCAAATTGGGAGCGCTTTTATCGCTAGTTGTCTTTCATGCTGCAGGTGCGTCGTAAGGTACTTGAGACTTGTGCAGTTGATTCCATTTACCTTTGCTTTCAAGAACAAATGGAAATTCATGCCACGAGAACGCAAATAAATGATGCAGGCATTGTAAAGCTCTTGAGAGAGTTTGATGTAAAAATAATCCTCCGTTTCAAACGTCATATAATATGCCCTTTTCCTACGTTTTTGGCAAAAGGTTAATTGATGACTCATGAATGTGAGTGCAAATGGTTGTTGTTCTTCCTGAGTGCTGCAATTGACTGGTGAAGCAATCCAAGGTGGAGTCTGCCTCCTGGGGTAGACGACAGCAACCTTTAACGCTCATGAGGGAAAGCCGTATAGAAAACTGATTAATATCTGCAGTACATTCGTCAATGTCAAATTAATAACAGATAGTTTCATTCCTTTTGGTAGCCACATTAAAAAATGACGAGTTGAGGCAGCTTGCAATTTCCTGTAATTAAATGAAAATAATTGGAGGCACATTAGATGAACAAAGGGCATAAAAATGAAGAGTTTTGTTACATTAACCCTTTTCAAGGCTATCGGTTACTACAGTAGACAGCGTATTGCCTTAGCAGGTTACATAGTGCTTGTAACTATTAAAAAGCAGTAGAATGAATTTGCACGGCCAAAATGAAAATGTTTCTGAGTAGATGTGACTTGGTTCATGTTCACTTGATTTTCCTATTGAGGTAGTAATGAAGACTGAATATTTTTTTCACCTATCTTTTCTACTTGCTCCAGCTGGTTGTCATGCCAACACACATGTTGAAGGGGAGCTAGAAGCCGAGACTCATTCATGCCGGGTTCCATCCTTAAGGGGAGAGTAAAAGAAAAAAAGACAAATGAGAAAAGAAGATTGGCCAAAGGCTTTTTGGACAAAACGGACGTACAAGTAAAAGCTGTGCTCTTTCACTGAATTAAGGATGTGCACTTTTTAGCATCAATATCCAAATAATGAAAGAGAGAAAGGCATCCCATTTTATTTGGACTACTAAAATGGAACTGTTGGGTCCAGTGGTTGGTCAAATAAATTATTTCAATTCTTTCTGACTTGTGTGCTCAAGCTTGTTGGACTGGTTCATTTCATTCCAACTTGTTCATCAGAGGAGTCAGAAGCTGCAGGCAAGAGAAGGACAGAATTAACCTCTCTTTGGTATGTCACCACATGCACCACAGTCTTTCCTTTTGATGCAATAAATTGATTTATGAGCAAATGTGGATGGTTTTCAAAAATGCAAAAATAACTGTGTCTTTTTTGTTGTCTAGTGTCATCAGGAGTTGACTCATATTTTTTTTAATCAATAAAGAAATAAAAATCCCCGCGTCTGCCTAGTGGCCGTCTGTTCTACTAATCCATGACCGCGGTCAATTTTTTGATTAATGGCATTTATGCAACACAACTATTAATTGATACAATGTGAGAAATCTTTATCTGTGTGTGTGTGTGTGTGCATGTGTGTGCGTGTGCCTGTGTGTGTGTGTGTGTGTGTGTGTGTGTGTGTGTGTGTGTGTGTGTGTGTGTGTGTGTGTGTGTGTGTGTGTGTGTGTGTGTGTGTGTGGGTGGGTGGGTGGGTGGGTGTGCGTGGGGGTGGGTGTGTTTGTGTGCGTGTGTATGGCTATTCTTGTGAGGACCACCGTGTGTTTTTGTTTGTGAGAGAGACGGGGGAGAAGGAGAGGGAGAGGAGATAGAGAAGAGAGAGAGAGAGAGAGAGAGAGAGAGAGAGAGAGAGAGAGAGAGAGAGAGAGAGAGAGAGAGAGAGACGCTAGAGTGTATGTTTGAACAGGGTTCGACTGCATATAAATGGTACTTCTGAAATGCTTGAATAAACAACTTTTTACAAAGGGTTGTTAAATATGTTCTCAACACGAATAGGCTATAATGAAGGAATAATGAGGTGGCCGGGTAGTCGAGTGGATTTAATTTCAGCTCCAGCCTCCTGACGTAGAGTTTGCATGTTGTCCCTGTGCGGGTTTTCTCTGGGTATTACACTTTCCTTCCATATAAAAAAAACCTGCATGGCAGGTTGATTAAACAATCCAAATTGTCCTGAGGTGTGAGTGTGAGCGCGGATGGTTGCTCATTTCTGTGCGTCCTGTGATTGGCTTGCAACCGGTTCCGCATGTCTACTACTGCCCGAAGACAGCTGGCATCGGCAACCCTTGTGTGTATAATAAGAATAAGAAAAAAGAAAGCCTTTAATAGTCCCGCAATGGGGACATTTCTTATGATTTGCAGATAAAAATTCGCAAAGGATAAAACGGCTCGCAAAATGAATGAATGAATGTTTCATGGACTGACTCTGGAAATGTGTGAAGGTATTGGAGCACCTCAGAACTGTAAAGCTACTTCAGAATTCCATTTGGTGGTGGTCATTCGCAGCCAAATGTAATAAACACATTGACATCCTGTTCGTTCTTTGAAAGGCATGGAAGGAATCTTAGTAGCATATCCACCATCTGTTTTGTGCCCTTTATATGACGCATTGTTCACGTGTCTTTTAAATTTTCTGACATTTTCAGGTGAGAAACTTGGACACATCCGAGGAACTCCTGTTGATTCCAATTCCTTTCAGATGAAAATGCACACCGAAACCCTGAATTGAACTTCAGGTTCTGTGAACAGACAGATCACACTTGATGAGTAATTCAGCTTCTTAATTCTGAGGGATGCATTAGCAGAATTTGTATTAACAGGTTTGTGTTCAGAAGCGAGCTGGCATAATTGTAGAATTTGATTGCTCTCCATCTCCACCATCATCTCTGACGTGTTGTTTATGATGAAAGATGAATAAAAACATAATGAACTGACATCCACCTGCTTAGGCACCTCCACGTGATTAAATGAAAGAATGTTTAGAAAAGATATGGAAAGACAGCCAAGCAGAGTTTTCCACTTTCTACTTGAATAGTATAGAGTGCATAGTGAGCAGTGAGCTTTATAGGGGGGGGGGAGAGAGAGAGAGAGAGAGAGAGAGAGAGAGAGAGAGAGAGAGAGAGAGAGAGAGAGAGAGAGAGAGAGAGAGAGAGAGAGAGAGAGAGAGAGAGAGAGAGAGAGAGAGAGACAGAGACAGAGACAGAGAGAGAGAGACAGAGAGAGAGAGAGAGAGAGAGAGAGAGAGAGAGAGAGAGAGAGAGAGAGAGAGAGAGAGAGAGAGAGACAGAGACAGAGACAGAGAGACAGAGAGAGAGAGACAGAGAGAGAGAGCGAGAGAGAGAGAGAGAGAGAGAGAGAGAGAGAGAGAGAGAGAGAGAGAGAGAGAGAGAGAGAGAGAGAGAGAGAGAGAGAGAGAGAGACGCTATAGTGTATGTTTGAACAGGGTTCGACTGCATATAAATAAGTAAATAAGGGTGGAGAAGGGTGCATGGTCTGCATCTGGTTAGCACATCCGCTTCACAGTGCAGAGGTGCAGAGTTCAATTCTTGCTCTGGCCTTCCTATGTGGAGTTTGCATGTTCTCTCTCTGCCTGTGTGGGTTTTCCGTGGGTACTCCACTTTCCTCCCACCTTCCAAAAACATGCATGGCAGGCTAATGCAACACTCTGAGTTTTCCGCCGGTGTGATTGTGAGCGTGAATGGTTGTTTGTCTATGTCTGCTCTACGAATGGCTGGGAACCATTTCAGGATGTCCCCTTCCTCCTGCCCGAAAGCGGCTGTGATAGGCTCCAGCACGCCTGCAAACCCCATGAGGATAAGGAGCTAATTAGAAAAAGGACAAAATGAGACAAAAATGCTGAAACAAATAATGTGAGACTTTCGGCAGCCATTTTATTTGAAATGCAAATGATCCAAGTGACCCTCTGTAACTGTGGTTGCTATGACGGCAACAATAAATACAGACCAGGGCAGTTGTATAACCTAATGCGATTAGATCACATCTAAGACATCTCGGATAAGGTAAGGTAGCGCAAAACAAAACAATACCAAAGCCACACCTGCAACAAACCTTTGTGTGAGCTACATTAATGTCATTTTTGTTTTTCTAGCCCAAATTGTATCCTAATGCACATGTCCGGGGTAATGGGAGAACATGTTTAAGATGTTCCAAAGAAATTCCCCAAAGAAAAATTTGACAGTCGTTTTTTTTTAAATAATTGTTACAGTTTTGTTCTACCCTGATTGTCCTCACTCAAAAAAGAAAAAAAAACAAAGACATCTCTCAGCATCACACTGATTCCTGCCAGTTACAGTAAGTCACACAGAACATCCATGTCTCAACTATAATAATGACATGATCATGCTTTTAAACAAGCTCTCCCATTGCATATTTGACATTCTCCTGGCGCGGCTTCACAGCATTGCATCACATATCAGCAAGTGCAGTTAAGATAATACAAAGTGGCTGGACGGAAATAGCTCTTGGCACAATTTGATCCAAAATTACTTTAACATCCACAAGACAAATGGAGCAGTGACATGAATCTGTTGTGTAACAAAGTACCAAAAAATCTTTACATTATCTGTACTGTAAATATGACCAGGCTGTTCAGTATCACTCACCATTTCTCTCTGACTCCCGGTCCATTAGCCTCCAATGTGATTTGGAATCATAGCCAATTTTCAAAAGACGGCTGGACTTGTCAGAGAAGAGGAAACAGCTGACCTCTCAGCACAGGGGAGGCTGGTGTTTAAACCAGGAAAACATGGGTCACAATGTTCCAGTGTTCTTGTTAGTACGGTATTTTCCGTGCTACGAGGCCCTTTGGAATATAAACACCGTTGGTGAATGGCCTATTTTAAAATTGTTTTTATATATAGTGGGGATTATGATGTGCATAGAATAGAAGCTACATTAATCACTGCGATTGCATTGTGCATTCACTCGATGGAGCTACGCTGAAGGAATACAATACAATACAATACAATACAATACAATACAATACAATACAATACAGTACAATACAATACAATACAATACAGCTTTATTTACATAACACTGCTGACTTTTAGTTTTAGTTTATTTTCTTTATTTTTACGCATGAGCTTTAGCAATGGTGTCATGAAATTGACCTTTTTTCGACATATTTGTGGAGTGTTGTCGACTTCTGTCTTGTTAGCTGCACCACAAAATGCCCCAAAATAACTCTTGGGTTTTTATAACACTTGTGACAGCCCTTAGTCTTTTAAAAAGTGGTCTTGTGCTCCCTTGCTTCTGTCGCTCTATTGAAAATAGCCAAAACGAAGTTTCATGCTTGGCATTGTCTCTCTCTCTCTGTCTGCTGTGCCCCACAGTCAAGCTTAAAGGACAACCGACCGCATTTTTTTGTTTCCTGACATCAGAAAAACGTTTTATAGCATCTAAAATACCCAAAACACGCAGGCTGATAGTTTTAGTCAAATGCAAAACACCAATAAAAATGAGTTAAAGTGTCCCAAAACGAGTTTCAGAAGGTCCCGCCACCTTGTTCATGACGTCACGGCAGGACATCTTCGCCTTGCTCTAGGATTAAAACAATGGCTTCCGATTCAGAGAAGATGCGTTCTTGTTACTCATCCAGTTATGAATATGATTCAAATAGTTCTGAAGGGGAAAGCATAAATGTTTGCAATCGATTAAAGAAGTACTTGCGTATCAATTCGAGCCATCGGGACTCCAGAAAATGCACAATATAGCGCCTTAGCTCCTTTGGAAATGGGCTGGGAATTTGTGTCAACTAGAATCAAATAGTAGTCTTGGTGCAACACACAACTCTAACTAGGCATCGTCATCAACTCCAAACAAGACTTCCTGAATGTTCAACGCGAGTCTTGAAACGTAAAATATAGCTATATGCCGTGGAATCTTTGTAAAATACGCTCAGTAGAAGTCATTTGAAGTGATTTTACAAATTATGGATACAACTTGTCCGGTGGCGTCGGTTGTCCTTTAACCCATCCGTTCGATTCCGATTCTACCCTAGCTTGTTCAAAGGCAAAAGTTCGGGGCAGAAGTGAGAACAACAAGGTGCTGATTGTCAAGAATGAGCCACATGTCGCTGGCTCTCCACTGTAGCATTCAAAGGTTCCCACCTTGGGGCTTGGTAATGTTTGAGAGGACTAAAGGAGTCAAATCTAGAGGTTTGGAGCAAGAGAAGCAGAAGACAACAGCATTCTGGAAGATTGTGAGCTTCTGTATAGTTGGTTGGCTGACGATGAGAGTGCAAGCTTTTAGTTGGCTTACAGTTACTGGAGGCATCACGTGCTCATGTAACTTGAACAGGCCAGTCTTGAAACACGCTCAAGTTGCCTGAGGACTTCTGAAGTCCTCTTCGGGTAATTCAGGGGAGGGCAATCATGTCCTGGCCACATCATGCTGTAACGGATAGTGGCACAGCCAATATCATACAACACAGAGCTCTTGGCAGCAAATGAGATTTATTTCTAGACATGAAATATTTGCCCAACAAGATACAGTCGTTTCATTGGAAGTAAGTTGAAAAAGCTGTTCTTGAAATGGGGTTTCCAGTTCCCTGGTTAGCAGTGCACCTTATTCTGTCTGTTTCAAGTGGGAAAGCAAGAAAGAAGGGTTGTGACATACGGTCTACAGCAGTGTCTGAAACTCATGACAAAAGGTTACCGGACACCAGGGCAGACAACTCTGAAAAGTTACCTGCCCAGCCATAAAGTTGCCTTCCCGATTTTTCACAACTTGAAACACAATAATACGATAAATACACAATAATCTCAAAAAAAAAAAAAACAATTGTTGCAAAGTATTAAGGATTTTTTATTAAGGATGTACCTAGCACAAATGCTTCCTTGCTTAATTTAGCGTAAATATCCCTTGCTGATAAGCTCCAGTTGTCGTTTGTCCATACACTATTCGGCATGTTGCACAATGTTTGCGTTGCGTCATCGGCTACAAGCCACGTGAACTCCTCTTTCCACGATGCTTTCAATAATAATAATACAATACATTTAATTTCTAAGCGCCTTTCAAAACTCTCAAGGACACTTCACAGTCACGGGATAATGTAGCTTTACGTTTTGTAGCGTCATAAATTTTATTGGCTTCATTTGAATCTTTCTTCTGTGGCTGAGGTTCTGTGCGTCTACTTTGGAAAATGATATGCAAATACACGACCTTATAACGCTCGGCAAAGTCCGAAGCACGAAGCAGGCTTCTGATTGGCTGCCGTGCCGAGTGTGCACATTGCCAAACGAAACGATTTGTTTTCTTCCTTCGGCGATCGGTATTCTGTGAAATTTTAACCTGGATCCTTTCACAAAACGGTTCGTACAGCCAACAACCACACACGATATCACCGTCGTACTATAACACGAACACTTTGATTCATTAAAACCGAAAATTAAACGCATAAGCTAACAAAACAATGGCTATCTGCCTCCCGGAAGTTAGCGGCCGATCACGTGATCATAATAAACGACGTCACGGCGGTATCGCCAATAACGCTCGGGAAAGTCCGGAAGCCGAAAGCAGGCTTCTGATTGGCAAACAAACCGAAATTCTGAAATTTCCAAAACGAACGAGCAAAGATTTTGAAATTTGAATAATTTATTCCGATTTCGAAATCTTCGTTCAAACGTTTGCTCTGTTGAATAAAGCAAACATTTGATGTGGAAAAAAATCTTTTGTTTTTTCCAGGATAAGATTTAGACAACAACCTAGCATATCAAATAAGGGGTAGTTTGACATAATAATGAAGCACCAGTAGATTTATTGCTTTGCCATTAACAGTGCATAACTTCTATTGACGCTACATTAAGTGACAATCCGACTTCGCTTGGCACCTTTATCAGGAAAAAGTATACAGTTTGATGTATTACAATGAACGATATGTCATTTATACATGTGTATCACTGCAAAAATGATTGCAAATTTGAAATAATTACAGTGAAACATTCTGTGAGCTGTCTTCGTAAAACTGGAGGAGTAGGTTCATGTTTTCGTTGTACTAAGTTCATCCTGTCTACTTGATACGACGAAGGCGAAAAGGACGAAGGCGGAAGTAGTCGCCGAAACATGTCAGGTATTTGACACCTACACTGTCTGTAAGGAAAGAATCTGCTTAACATTAGGTTCATGTTTTGTTTTGTTTTTGTTTTTTTGCATGGTTCATTTGGGCCTTCGTCACCTTCTCACACACGCCTCTTTGCATGCAAAAGGTCTTAACGTAACCATGGTAAGGTACAATTACACATACCAGGATGGATTAGCCTCATTTGTTTGAGATGGTGACCTCCCAATAAAAACCACATTCGTTTGAGCAGTGTGGCAACACAACCAGAACCGCAGGAAGACCAACATTAGCAAAAATAAAATATAGCCTTTGTTGTCTTTGTACAGGTACAGGTTCCATTGGAATGTCCTTATAACCAAAATAAAGAAGTGCTAATGTGAATCTAATGATATGTTTAAATGCAGAGGTTATGCATCAACGTAACTTCTGGATATACAGTGTCTACATATTTAACAGGCGATACCATCATGTAAAATTGTATGCCATTGCTTACAATTCAGGTCTTGTGGTTAAGACAAAGGAGCTGGAGGAATCAGTGCCAATGAGTTCTAACTATGACGATAAACTGGAGTGCCTGTCCCTGCATGTTTTGCTTTACATTGTGACTGACACAGTCCAGTTGGACTTGTTTCGTAACTTATTCAACAAGTCATTCTGCATATTCACAAGTCAAGAATGGATGGAAGAAGACAGCTCTAAACTCTTTTAAGGACTGTTTAAAATACTGGACAGTTCTTCAAATGTTGTATGGTTCTATCTTAATAAGTCTTCACAGTTGAGCATCAGTCACTATAACGGACCACGATATGTGTTGCCAATGTGTTGTCACGCCACGACTAATAAAAGCACGTGAGGAAAAGAAATTCTGGAAATCCTAGTTTTTTATTTTTTGTACATGAAATGGTTAAAATGACGCTGATTAGGCTCAAAGTAGTCATCACCTGGTTAACATAAATAAACAAACAAACAAATATGTATATATATATAACATCAATCACGTTTTAAGTTAAAAATACATAGATCAAATCATTCCGTCCATCATTTTCTGATTCTTATCTTGTTTCAAACTTCTGGCTTATCAATGTGATCAAAATTCTGAAATATTGTCAAGAAACGTAAAGGCAAGGATATCTTGCAAGGACAATCGCAACATAATGAAAGAAGCATGTCTCGAGTGTCTGAGTTCTCACTTGTCAACGCATTGCAAATTGTATTGCTTTAATATCTCTTCTATTGATTGAACCCTCCTCTTGTCTGGGAAGAAAATCACAGGATTGACTAGGCTACCCTCAAGTCGCACATTGCGAAGCCACTTATTTTTCCAAATGTATTCCTCCCTGAAATATTAACTTTAAAACGGCATTCATCTATCTGAAGAGGTGAAACATTTCATTGTGAGCCTGACGAAAGGTGATATAGCGTCAGGCTAGCTTGGTTTCCCTTCAGTGACCGTGTACTTCTGAGAGCGAGTGATAAACGATTTGCCACCGGTCAGTTTTCCTGGGAGAAGACGATAGAGAATGTGTTCCACTGACGTGGGTCCATGAATGATTTCTCCCACTGTAGCACTTGCAAAAAATAGATGAGTCTCCTCAGGAGCAATGTTGAGTCAACTCAGTTCTATCAAGTGCTGGCACGACTAACCCAGCATTTATACACAGGATGCTCAAATGACTGCAGTACACTCACAAGTCTCAGACAAACTGTATTGTAGGCCATGTTTTGGTGTATTTACTGTGATCAAAAGATCATAAGATCTTTCTACAATGACGATGGCAGCCAGTTGTTGACTTGATATAAAGTGGATATGATCTCTTTCTCTCTCTCTCTCTCTCTCTCTCTCTCTCTCTCTCTCTCTCTCTCTCTCTCTCTCTCTCTCTCTCTCTCTCTCTCTCTCTCTCTCTCTCTCTGTCTCTCTCTCTTTCTCTCTTTCTCTGTGTCATCTTCTCTGTCTCTGTCTCTTCTCTCTCCCTTTCTCTTCTGTCTCTCTCCCATTTCTCTCTCTCTCTCTCTCTCTCTCTCTCTCTCTCTCTCTCTCTCTCTCTCTCTCTCTCTCTCTCTCTCTCTCTCGCTCTGTCTCTTCTCTATATCTCACTTTCTCTTCTCTCTATTGCTCTCCCACTCTCTCTCTCTCTCTGTCTCTCTCGCTCTGTCTCTTCTCTCTATCTCACTTTCTCTTCTCTCTATTGCTCTCCCACTCTCTCCATCTCTCTCTGTCTCTCTCTTCTCTCTCGTTCCTCTCTCTCTCACTCTCGCTGTCTCTCTTCTCTCTTTTCTCTCTCGTCTCTGTCTTCTCTCTCTCTTGTTCTCCCTCGCTCTCCCTATCTCTCTCTTCTCTCTCTCTATCTAAATATCTCTTCTCTCTCTCTCTTTCTCTATCTGTCTAAATACTGTATCTCTTCTCTTTTTCTTCTCTCTCTCTCTCTCTTCTCTCTCTCTCTTCTCTCTCTCTCTCTATCTCTCTCTGTCTCTCTCTCTCCCACACTCTGTCTTCTCTCTCTCTTCTCTATCAATCTTCTCTCACTCTCGTCTCTCGTCTCTCTTCTCTCCTCTCTCCTGTCTTCTCTCTTCTCTCTCTCTCTCTCTCTCTCTTTTCTCTCTCTCCCCCCCCCTCTCTCTCTCTCTCTTTCTCTCTATCTCTGTCTCTATGACTAAATACTGTATCTCATCTCTCTCTTCTCTCTCTCTCTCTCTCTCTCTCTCTCTCTCTCTCTCTCTCTCTCTATCTCTGTCTCTATGACTAAATACTGCATCTCATCTCTCTCTTCTCTCTCTCTCTCTCTCTCTCTCTCTCTCTCTCTCTCTCTCTCTCTCTCTTTCTCTGTCTGTCTAAATACTGTATCTCTTCTCTTTTCTTCTGTCTCTGGTCTCTCTCTCTCTTCTCTCTCTGTCTTCTCCCTTCTTCTTTCTTCTCTCTTCTCTCTTCTCTCTTTCTTCTCTCTTCTCTCTTCTCTCTTCTCTCTTCTCTCTTTGTCTCTCTGTCTCTTTCTCTATCTGTCTAAATACTGTATCTCTTCTCTCTCTCTCCTCTCTCTCTCTCTTTCTCTCTCTCTCTCTCTCTCTTTCTGTATCTGTCTAAATACTGTATCTCTCTCTTCTCTCTCTCTCTCTTCTCCCCTCTTCTCTCTTCTCCCTTCTCTCTTCTCTCTTTGTCTCTCTGTCTCTTTCTCTATCCTCTCTCTCTCTCTCTCCTCTCTCTCTCTCTCTCTCTCTCTCTCTCTCTCTCTCTCTCTCTCTCTCTCTCTCTCTCTCTCTCTCTCTCTCTATCTCTCTGTCTCTATCTCTGGTCTCTCTCTCTCTCTCTACACACTCTCTCTCTGTCTCTTTTCTCTCTTTTTTCTCTGTCTCTACTCTCTCTTCTCTCTCTCTCTTCTCTCGCTCTGACATACTCTCTTCTCTCTCTCTTCTGTCTCGTCTCTGTGTCTCTCTTCACTCTCTCTTGCTCTCCCTCTCTCTCTATATTTCTCTCTCTCTGTCCTTATCTATCTGTCTAGTTCTCCCTCTTTCACAAACAACAAAAGAACAATTCGACTTTTAATTATGTTCCATGTGTTTGTTTGTTTGTTTGTTTGTTTGTTTGTTTGTTTGTTTGTTTGTTTGTTTGTTTGTTTTTCTTGATACCTCCCACGCATGTGGTGATTGCTGTTGAGTTTAAGCAACTGCGAGTTTTCACCGTTTGAAGTCAATAAATTATATGCAGCTGTGCATTTCTTAACAACTGTAGGACAGGACAGCTGCTTGCCACACCAAAACCTCCATCGGTACTGGGAAAGCTGTTTTTGCCTGATCGTGTTGGTATGACAATTAATCAAATCCCAGATGCTAACTTTTTTTGTGTGTGAAACGTGGATGTGGTTTTCTGATCACATCTTGTCCTCTGGGAGCATCTAGTGGCTGGTCTTACATGTGCGTGCAACAAACGGGTAACGTGTCTCATAATTGCTTTCACAGATGTGTTGAAAATTCCCATTTTTTCTCAAAGCACAAATACAAATATTAGGAAAAAATACATATATATAACCCCAAACCTTTGTAAAAAACCCAAACCGGATAAGATTGTCGTCCCAAACCTAGCAATGTGTTCAGATCATACACAAAGTAAATACTAGAGATATTCACCATTGAACATTTGCAAGGCTAATGCATAAAATCATTTACAGGATGGCTGTTGCTCCACCCCCCCCCCTCCCCGGAAGTTCCAAATATGGTACTCCCATTTTATTTGTTTATTTTTGTTTTGTTTGCAACGCATGCATAAAACACATACGCAACATTGTTCCAACTCACTCATCTTACCTCATCTGTGTAGTATACATTTGTCAGGAATTAAAAGTATCCAAGAATAGTAATGATACAATTTTTAAAAATGCTAATATTCTGATTGTCCAAATAGGGCTAGATGAACACTTTAGTTCCACTTTCTCTAGTTGAGGGACAAAATGTTCAACTTTAACGGCTGTCTGGAGCCCCTGTGAAGAAATTGGTTGCCTAAATCCAGCCACTCAATTTTACCAATCTATTATAATTTTGGCTGATCTGATTATTTGAGCAACTCACTGCCAAGTAAATTAACTTTGTGGAAATAAACACCATTGCAGAGAGGATTAAAATTAGTCCAAATCACAAATGCCTTCATCTAACACATTTTAAGCATGTATCAATGGTCCTTCTTTGGGTGGCCTTTCACTGAATGTGGTGCTGAAGAATTCCTCAAGGCTTGAAATATCATTGCTTATAAAAGAAATTGTGAAAGGTTCTGAAGCTAAGCCAACAAAACAGATGAACTCCAAATAATGATGCAGTCTTCTCGAACTTACTATTACCTTTTTTGAGGGTTAAATAAGAATCAGAATAAGAAAACCTTTAATCGTCCCGCAATGGGGAAATTTGCAGTCCACAGCAGCAATTTGAAAGGGGATGGGTGTGGCTGGTGAAAGGATAAAAACAAGATATCCTAAGCATAATAACAAAATGACAAAAGACGTGGGCAATGGTTCCCCCGAGAACTTCAAAAACAAGAACAAATGGCAGTCTGAAAGTGAACATGAATCCAAATCATAGAAAAGTATGTAAAGCTGTGGTGGAAGTGACAAAAGGTGGCTTACTACCGTGGTTGACAATAGCAGTTCCTCGGGAGTTTTCAGGGAAATTTGTCAATGAAACGTCACCCTCCTGTATAAAAGAGCGAGTGGACAATTGCATTTATCATTCGAAGACAAGGTAAGACTGCACTCACGACAAAATTTAATAAATACGGCACAGACTATGGCAATCTTTGTTCATATACTTGTAGACAGTGAAACTGTTTGCCTGTAACAATTTAACAGTCTGAGTGCTATTTTTATTCCTATTGACAATGACCAATCAGACTAAAGTGGTTGTGTTATCCAACCATCCATCCATTTTCCGTCCGGTGTTACATTGTTGTTAATTATACAGAAGTGTGATATAAAATACATTTGAGGACATGCTATGGAAAAAAAAAATCTTGCCAGCTTGTCCATATGATATATTTTTCTGTAAATTATATCATCTTTCCTTCCAGATGAATTTCATTGACTTCATCCTTATGTGTGCGTTTCTTAATGTGGGCTACCAAAACCCTCTGAGCGCCTTGACTCTCCAACCAAATGGTAGGTGTGATCACCATGAAAACGCTTGGAGAAAAAAAGTTCAAGTGGTCCTCCAATGCCTATTTTTTGACATGTTTGTTTTCACTTCAGTTTTGGTTTTGAAAATAAATGGGTCACCCGGTCAATACGCCCTCAAGTGCCTCCACTCCACGGAGGGATTGACGAATAGCGATGACAAGAATATATTATGGAAGAAGGATGGTAAAGAAGAGAAACAGAGGGGTAATTCATACCTGGTGCAGTTAGAGGAGAGTTTAGGAAGAGGCAACTACAGCTGCCACAGCACAAACGGATCTCCTCTCAATCACACAACTGTCCTTATTCAAGAGGACACAGTCACAAAGAAGATTCTGGTGAAAACTGACCAGGGTTTGTCACTTTTTTTTAAACCGCAGCTATGAAATAACAGGATTTCAACTCACATGAAATATTTGTGTTCCTATGACCGTCCTTTCGTGTGAAGAGGAGTATTTAAAGTGCTCAACCCGAAATTTTGGTGGAGCATTCCAATGCACTTGGACTTGGCACAGGAACCGCGTTGGAAACGTAGCACTGATCAGAGCAGGACGGTGAGCGCACACATCGCAACCAGGTTTCCTCTGTCGATGTCCAATAATAACACACCTGGACCTCACTTCTCTTTCAGAAAAAAATAAAAATAAACAGTCAGATTGACTTACCAATGAATGTAGTTTGACACATGTCCAGCAAATGGGGGAAAAAAGTGAATCTTCTTCTGTTCTGCTCATTCAGGGCCAGAGATGTTGATTGCTCTGTGGTCACCAGCGGTCAACGATGGACGTGCTCCTCTGGTCAGGGTCAAATCAGCTGCTCGGTGGATGACACAGGGGACGGCATCTCCTGTGTGGACGAGCGGCACTGCGCATTTGCGGAGGAGAAACATCCTATCCATTTCACCGTCTACGTTCAGACCAAGCATTTCCTGGTGGAGAGCTATTCCAAACATTTCTACTTGTCTGAAATTGGTAAGTTTGTGTTTTGTTTACAAGACCACTTGCACTAGATGGGAAGGTAAAATGATCCTTGACACAATTTTCAACATTCAACAGAAGGTTTTTTTTATAATTGAGTGCAGCATTTTATGGCTAAATCCATGACTGTTGATGTGACATACAATGAAGCAGGAAAAGTCAGGAAGAGTCAAAATTAGAAGAAGCCAAAGAAGAAGACATGGAGGTTTATTTCGCGATGTCTCAGTGAAATTAACTCGGATGGGTGTGAAGTGGGCGTTTTGACGCGGGAAAAGGTTATTTTGTGTTGTTGTTTTTTTATCTCCAAAGTGCATCCAGCAAACACGTTAAAAAAAACTTACAATTTGAATCCCTTTGTGTGACATTAAATGGGCATTGCCTACCTTGTGAAGAGAGAAAGCAAAAGCCAAACGTGACGGCTTGTGTTCACAAAGGTTTGAGGAGTTAAGCAGGATCGTTTTTATCTTTCAAAATACAACTACGATCAGTTTGGTGCAAGGTTTACTTGTGGGTGTGAAGAGTTTTCCCATAAAACGGCCAATAGTCACCTAAAGTGTGCTGAAGTCATCAGAGAAACATTTTTAAGTTGTAGCCAGGGTGTTTATGTTTTGTCACTTGAGCAAGAGCAATATCTTCCGCTGTTGATACGGCAGTTTTGTAGTTCATTTATGTGTGCGTTCATCCTTTTCTCTTTCTCTGTACAGTGAAGCCTGACAAAGTGAAGGTCAGGAGAGTCAACACCTCGATGATAGAAGTGACCTATCCGGGCTCCTGGAGCAGTCCTTACTCCTATTTCCCCCTCAATTTCCAGGTTTTACTGAGCACCCGTTGGTGTAAAAACTGTGACAACCCCTGCGAAGACTCAACCAATGCAGAGGTAAGGGTCATATCGTCAATGTCATGAGCAACGGTCAAAGCAGCCACAAAATATTTGAGCGGATACCACACAAAGTACGTCAGTTGTAAATGTGACTGTCTCTGTTAGACTGTGATGGTGAACTCCTCAAGCACTTGTTTACTGGAGGTCAAGTCCAGGATTAAGACTGTCTGTGTCCGAGCCAAGGATGCCCTCTGCAATTCGCAGTGGAGTGACTGGAGCCACTTCAGGTTAGTCTGTTTTATTATGGAATGGTGACGAGTTAGAAGTTTACTCATTCATTGTATGCCGCCCCTTTTAAACATTGTTATCCTGCCCTCCCTCTGTTTCAATAAGAATAATTATTACCATTATTGTTACCTTGATAAAATGTGTCCATGATTTCTCTCCCAGCTCAGACTGAGAAAGAAGCAAAAAAGGAAAACAGAAAAATGATACCTGCTGAGAATATACGCAGTTGTTGAAAAGTAACATCTATACATCTGGAGGAACAGTATTTATGATATACGTACTATGTTGTTATTGTATTTTGGTGAATGAAATGGTTGCTTGCATGTGTAATTAAAAGTGGCTTTCCTCATGAATGGCTCTATCAGTCTTGCACCTTCGTGATCCATGCGTTTTGCAAATCAAATTGCATCATCGAAATGACCTCACATGCCATCGATACCTTATAGCCTCCTAAAAATAGCAATAACAACAATAAAAATGTCACTTGTTTTTAATTTGAAATACAGCACTGTGATGTTGTACTCTTATGGACCCAGCATGAGACTTGTTTTACCCTGACACTGTACTGTCAAATGTGTGTATGCTATTAATTTATTGCTTTGTATGGAGGGATTGTCATTCGTAAAATAAACTACAAATAAAGTTGAATATAGAACAATCTGACTTGTGTATTTATTTTTTTATTTATTGATTTATTTATTTATGTGTTTGGTTTATTTTTATTTATTGTGTGTTTTTAGTTATTTATGTTTGTTTTCTTGCTTGTTTATTTATTTGTTTATTCATTTGTTTACTTGTTTATTTATTTGTTTATTTGGTTGTTCGTTTTTTAAGCGCAGTCATTCTGACAATTTTATTTTATATCTTGCAGACGCAAAATTCATATACAAGCAACTGCATGGTGGCTGTGAGCTTATTTCAGCTAACCTCATAAGAAGCAGAACTTTGACAAATAATGAACAATCCATCCAGTGTTCAGCTGCTTAATGTAACCCTCAAACTAAGCGTAAAACAAAGAGAATTAAACAATGCAAAAGGATAGTGACATGGTTCAGATCGGTGGTCTATTGTTTTTTTTCTCCTTTTTTTCCATTGTTTCTCCTTTCTTTTACATCATACACATTTGCTGCTAAAACCACGACCTGCCTGACTTCCCGTTCTATCTTTCTTTCTTTGTCATTCTTTTGTTTATGTTCCTCTCGACGTGTTTTAAATGAGAAAGAAAAATCATTGTGTTTTACATACTTGGCCAATAAATCAGTCTTACACCGCCACCTCTGTCCATTAGGGGTATGTATAGGGCCAGAGTTACCAGCACAACTTTAGTTCACTGACGAAGCTCTTCGGATGAGGACCAAAACGTCCAACACCTTAAAATAAATCCAGATGACACCTGAAGAAACCTTTTCATCGATGGACCACTTCTGTATGACTGAGAGCCTACACAGACGATAACTCAAGTATACTGAAGAATATTTAAGTATAGGATCTCTCATACGTGAAGTGCCTGCTGCATGTTTTTCACATAACTCTCTGTCATTCTTAATATTCCCCATACTGTCACCAGTTTCCGTACTGTTTTTAGTTTGCCGGTGAGGAGGTTGCCCCACTCATTCTAGTGCAATATATGGACACCAGGTGCTCTTTCTCTTCCTCATTTTCAAACAACATTGACCAGATTGTCATTTCATGAAAATGTTTCCCATGTTTCCCAGAGAGGGATGTGGGCTGTGTGGTGTTTTCTGCACTGAGCTGCAAAACAAGCATGTACCGTAGTTTCGCCTTCCTCTCAGGTTTAACCCCTTACGCCACCAGTTAAATATGAAGTGTCTGTCTGTCTGTCTGTCTGTCTGTCTGTCTGTCTGTCTGTCTGTCTGTCTGTCTCTCCGTCCGTCCGTCTTTTTCTCTTTCTCTCTCTCTCTCTATCTCTCTCGCCTTGTCTGTCTGTCTGTCTATTGTGCTGGTAATCTAACATCTACAGTATGTGGAGGAGCCCGAACAAGGGGTTGGAGTTGAAAATTAGCATTTGCGATAAACACTATCACCCATTACCCACATCAGAGGGAGGCTTCTCACTATGTTTGACTGTACAGTATATTATTATTATTATTATTATTATTATTATTATTATTATTATTATTATTATTATTATTATTATTATTATTTATTGGATATCATCCTTGTTTTAATGTGCTTATCCTCATGACTGAGGAAACCAAAGTACACGAGGAAAATTTACTCAGGCATGGGAAGTGTCATGATCTGGTTGGCCACCAACGGGTGGCGCTGTCAACCCCGCCTGCACCTGCACAGGCGCTGGTCGTCTCGATCAGCTGCAGCCTGCCACGTTCGGATTGGCGACCAACAGGGTAGCGCTGTCAGCCCTGCCTGCAGCCTCGCAGGTGCTGGTCGTTCCAATCAGTGGCAGTCAATAGGACTCCCGGCACGACCATACGTTTGTTTCCATATACAGTGAAAGCAGATGCACGCCCAACCAAAGCACACCCTCCCCACATTCTAACATGACACAATAGAGCACTCACGAAAGAGGAAGCAGGGAGCTCTCCCTTCACCCTTTAGATTAGAAAAGCAGAAGAGGGGAGAAATAGTGATGAGATGTGTCTCAAATGTCTCACCTCAAGCCATAAATATCTGACCGTTCATGGGACATTTGTCACCGACGGTTGTTTGCTTCCGCAGTCAAATAGATGCTGATCTCTTCATCAAACATATTTAAAGGTCCAAGTAAACAATAGTGCCTGTCATGTAACTGGAGACATACTTCTCATTCCACAGCACGTGTAAAACGTTTTGATGAGTAACCTGCCATATATCATTTATTACTACACCGTTAATGTAGGTTTATCCGATCTTGGCTGATGCAGGATAATATTTTCCTTACAAATTTACATGGATTCTACTCCCGTCAAAATACAATTGTTTATTATTGGGGTTAAAAAATAGTAAATTGCTCACCCTCTGACATACAGGGTACAACGAACCCCCTACTCCCACCAACCACCATAGCAACTTTGTTCTTGGTCCTTTCAAGTAAAAGTGAAAGAAATCATTATTTCCACCAGTTTCCGCCATCTGATATCCCCTAATAGGATCAAAACAGGATGTGCACAAGTTGCTCTCTCAATTTCACAAATCATGTGACCACATCAATTCATCCTATTCATTAAGTTAACCAGCACGTTTAAAAAAAAAATATTATTATTATTATTATTATTATTATTATTATTATTATTATTATTAGTAATAGTAGTAGTAGTAGTAGTAGTAGTAGTAGTATCCATCTATCCATCCATTTCCCGTACCGCTTATTCCTCATTAGGGTCGCGGGGGGTGCTGGAGTCTATCTCAGCTGTCTTTGGGCACGAGGACACCCTGAATTGGTTGCCAACCAATCGCAGGGCACACAACGTGTACAACAGTCACTCTCACACTCACACTTAGGGACAATTTGGAGTGGTCAATCTGCCTGCCGTGCATGTTTTTGGAGTGTGGGAGGAAATTATTATTATTATTATTATTATTATTATTATTATTATTATTATTATTATTATTATTATTATTATTATTATTATTATTTTGTAATGCATAAACGCGATTCTTTCTTTCAAGACAAATGAGTGAGTTTCCGTGCAATTTCGCTCATCAGCCACTAGATAGACACATTGCACCAAATACCCACGTGGACCGTTTGAAGGGGTTTTGTAATGCTATTCAAACGTCAATAAATATATATTTATTACGTTGTTTGTTACGTTGTTCATGTATACATTCTGTATTTTCAATTCAATGTAAAATACACAAGTCGACTGTATTTTAACGCTATGTCAAGTCAATTGGCGAATGCATTAATCTGCATATTAAAGTCGCTGACATTCACATTGGATATTTGACTCATTTTATGGCGACA